>NC_142952.1:7843473-7845973 GCF_046866305.1 Octopus bimaculoides
CTGTGATGAAGTCACTTTTCTAATTTCCCAACTATTGTGCGACCACAAAATTTGGAACACGATAAACTATGGTGTACTTTATCGCAGACCTCAAGATCGAGATACAAAACGTCTTGCTTTGAATGATTGAGGAACTGTGTCAGCATTAATTTGCAGTGCTGCAGAAGCTGAGTGCGACAGCTTTTCCTCAGTGAAATTTGTGCTGAGTGTTAGTGAGCAAAATAAAGTCACTCAAAAAACATAATCAGCTTCTTTCAAATAATTCATTCCATGAATTTGATAACACCTGACGTAAACGGAATAGGCCTTATTCTTTTAGCTTCTGCTGTTTCCGTCCCTTATGAATATGACATACTATTTCCTTCCTTTAGCATTTTCAGGGTTTTCCTTATCGCCAAAATTCTTTGAATGACTTAGTTTTACGACCTAGCTAGAACCTGTTTATGTGATATTTGATGGATTACTAGGAATCTATTGGAACCTCTTGCTAAGTTTAACCCATTTCATCAATGGGCGATATTGCATCTTCATTAATATCAATACATCGAATGGCTGATGCTCTCATGTGTAGGCCTCATCTAACTTGTTTATCTGTTTGCGTGCCAGCGCGATAGTAAAACCACTTTAGAAAAGCACTTTCAGTATTTCACATATCCTTCTGATGTTTGACGTTAATGACTTATCTTCTTGGAAGAGTGACTTTGTCTTGTAATGCGTTGTCAGTGATGTTTTTGCAAATTCATAGAAAACTTTGAGGTTCGCTTTTATATTCTCTATAGTCCTGCTTGAGTTTGTTCTGTAATTCTTTCTCTGTACAAAGACACACTTATACACATATACATGCGTACATCTATCTATGTGTATGTATGTTTTATACATATATAATTTTGAAATTATACGTGTGCGTCTGTGTATTTCACGAAACAAATATACACGCATATACATATATAAGTGTGTGTGAGCAAATCTTTGAGCAATATTTGTACTTCCCTTATGATAGAAACATGTATACACACCTATACATGTATGCAATATATGCATGTACGTATGTTTGCATGTGTATATAGTATATGTGTGTGCTTGTGTGCGTTTGCATGCGTGTATATAATGTGTGTGTGTTTGTGGGTTGGTGCGCGTGTTATCCAAATCTATACACGTATGCATTATATGTATGTACGTATGTTTGCATGTGTATATAGTATATGTGTGTGTTTGTGTGCGTTTGCATGCGTGTATATAATGTGTGTGTGTTTGTGGTTGTGCACGCGTGTTATACAAATAATTTATAAGTGGGTTACAATTCTTGTTAATTCTTTCTTTGATTATGAGGAAGTACAGTGGCATGTGTTTGAACTTTCGTTCACTGTTTACTGACTTACTCAGCGATACAACAAAATAGTCACCGTAATTGTTGATGTGACTCCTTTCCTCAACCGTTAAATAATTTTACCTAATACAAAAAACAAAACAAATAATAATAAAATATGGTAGATTGATTTTGGGGTTTTGTCGTTATCTCAAGCCTTAAATAACTGTCGAAAGGGTTACGATCAAAACCTATTTTGCAAGGGAATTTAGCATGAAAATTATTAAGGGTAACGCTAAAATAGTCATTAATTGCATCTGACTGGAAATATGATCCGGATGTTTGCGATAAAGTTGGCATCCTCCACTAAATGCAACCAAGTGCCACGTTTTAGTGTTAAACTAGGGCATCGGTGGTGATTGAAAATATGCCGGTCTAACATATTATTATTATTATTATTATTATTATTATTATTATTATTATTATTATTATTATTATTATTATTATTATTATCGTGCGGTGAGCAGGCAGAATCGTTAGCACTCTGGGCGAAATGTTCAGCGGTATTTTCTCTGTCCTTACGTTCTGAGTTCACATTCCGCCGGGGTCGTCTTTGCCTTTCATCCTTTCAGGGTCGATAAATTAAGTACCAGCTACATACTGGATCGATCTAAACGCCTGGCCACCTCCATCAAAATTTCGGGCCTTTTGCTTAGAGTAGTTTCTTCTTCTTCTTCTTCTTCTTCTTCTTCTTCTTCTTCTTCTTCTTCTTCTTCTTCTTATTATTATTATTATTATTATTATTATTATTATTATTATTATTATTATTATTATTATTATTATTATAAGCAGTTTACTGTCTAATCATGTAATTTTATCTTCAATTTGACAAGGGCGATCCCTCCATTTATGCGTTAATGTTTATGTATGTTGGTGTAAAATCGAAGCTATTTTGAAAGAGGCTAACTAAAAGATATGATAATTCTGATCGATAAAATAAGCATTAGATTGAAATAAATACTACGGCTAGCAGGATCGATGAAAACAAAAGAAAATAAAAAGAAATCCAAAGAACGATACTCTAGCATGGCCGTAGCGAACTTGTTAAGTACATAACAAGCAAAAGTATAAAGAAATTTCTTATTTTCAAACCAATCGTGCCTTAACTGGTAATTTAGGTTAAATAAATATCAA
>NC_142952.1:7850973-7853473 GCF_046866305.1 Octopus bimaculoides
TTAGTTTCTTCTTTATGTTCAATTGATCTAAACCAATTAATTACTTGGTCTGTATTAGACCATAATTCTAACTTTAACTTAGTGGTTATTGTGGGTAGATAGTTATTTATAATGTTCTTGCTTAATATTCCTATGTCCGATCTCGTTGGGCATATGTCCTAAAGACCTAATAATAGTTATGTATGTGTTTTTTCGTGTTTTGTTCGAAAGGTAACCACTCCTGAAGAAGTGCCAAACGTCTAAATCCAATGGACCAGTCACTGGATAAGTTTGGCACAGAAATGTTAACATAGAGTGGTGAATAAATCGATATATCGAATTTGAAGTCTCTGTCTCTTTTGAATATGAAAATTTAAAAGTTTAAAAATCTTATGATATATATATATATATATATATATATAT
This sequence comes from Octopus bimaculoides, assembly GCF_046866305.1. Taxonomy (NCBI): domain Eukaryota; kingdom Metazoa; phylum Mollusca; class Cephalopoda; order Octopoda; family Octopodidae; genus Octopus; species Octopus bimaculoides. The sequence continues at coordinate 7,851,376 of NC_142952.1, forward strand.
ATATATTCTTATATATATGTATATGTATATTTATGTATATAATATATGCTCATGTATATATGCATGTATGTATGTCTATACATTTATGTTACATTCTTAAGCCTCCAATATCGTAATACGTTTGATATTGTGGACGAAAAAGTATACACTGTAACAGTGTTATAACAATACTTGATAGAAACAACGGCTGTAACAAACCCGTAACGAAGCAACGTTCAATATTTCCAACACACTAACTCGAACAGTAAACTCTACCTGAAACATCGAAGACCAAATTACAAACTGCAGACTACGTTATATCCTTACTATTTATGAGTAGTGTCCCCGTTTATTCTCGACTGAGTCATCAGAGGATGTGCAGATTAGAATTTAACTGTGCCATATATATGTATGCATATAAAGTATCTGAGAAAAATTACATTAGTGTGTCCAACTGATTAAAATTCTATTTATTTGTGCAGCTGATGAGAAGTCTGCATTTAAATTGATGCAATGATTGCATTGTTCAATTAAACGGAGCCGCTTGAAACGATCGTACTGCATCACCTCTCTTTCTTTTCTCTCTCTTTATCCCTCCTCTGTCTCCCTCCCTACCCTGCCACCCTCTCTCTCTCTCTCTCTGATATTTGTGTTTTTAACGCAGCCAATGCCTGAGAGGTGTTATATCAGAACAAATACTGCAGTAAACTGGCCTATCAAGTGTCAGTATATATTACGTAAGAGACATAGATGACTTTTTTTCACTTAAATTTCTGCCTCACCTGCGTAAACTGGATTGTATAAGTTATGCTATTCTATACATCTATAATTTGGTGACAAGAACTAAAAGAAGGCGCTTGTCTTTGGGATGTCAGGATATTCAGGAGACATGTATTATTGTGCAGCGAATCACCGTATAGAGAATCACGTACCATTAAGGGAGGAACCTTTCTTGGTCTCATGTAATAGTTCAATACTGTTATTGCAATTAATCCATTAATCTATTATTTCAAATATCCATTGCTGCGTAATCTATTTAATACGATCTCTTTATATTGTTTCATTGATCTCAATCCTTTATTGCAAGAATTTCTCTGTTTTCATTCCGATTTCGGCTTCGCTTGATACCTCAACAACTTACTACTAGCAATAGAAATTATTATGAATATTCATATAATTTTATAATAATAATAATAATAATAATAATAATGATAATGATAATAATAATGATAATGATAATAATAATAATAATGATAATAATAATAATAATGATAATAATAATAATAATAAATATTATTATTATTATTATTATTATTATTATTATTATTTTTATCATTACAATTAGTAGTAGTAGCAATGGTGGTCGTATATATATATATATATATATATATATATATATATATATATATGCTCCCATCTATCTATCTATCTATCTATTTGTACACATACACACACGCATATATATATATGTATGTATGTACATATATATATCTTTATATGTATGCGCATACAAATGAAACATATTTAAACATACATATACGCATGCATACTCACACAGACACACATATATATTGAGAGAGTAGGGGGAAGAGAGAGATAGAGATAGAGACAGAGAGAGAGAGAGATAGAGAAAGATAGAGAGAGAGAGAGAGAGAGAGAGAAATAAAGACTGCGTTTCGAAGGGAAGGCGGGAAACACATATACAGCTACACCAGCGACATCTATACTACCCTCACACTTAACATGCTAGCGTTAGACATTCATCATCATTTACCCGGTATCTCTGACTATTCATCACTTATCAGCCACCATTGATTATTGATTGCTTGTATGTGTCATTTATCATTTAATACTCGCATTTCTACAACTTTATACTCAGCACCACACAGACCTTTTCAGCGATTCACTATACATTTCTCACTGCTTTCTTTCTATACACCAACATATGTATGTATGCATGTATGTATGTATGTATGTATATCGTTGCATGCACATGTCCTTTTTACGTTATATTTTATTTTTTTTATATGTTATATTGCGAATATACATATGTACATGCAAGTATATAGCTATAAATATCTATAAATATATATATATATATATATATATGGGTGTGTTT
>NC_142952.1:7858473-7865973 GCF_046866305.1 Octopus bimaculoides
TAATCGTTTCTGCCATAGGCACAAGGCCTGAAATTTTTGGAGTGGATGCTAGTAGATTATATCGACCCCAGTGCATAACTGGTACTTATTTCATCGGCCACGAAAGATGAAAGGCGAAAGTGATCTCGGTGGAGTTTGAGCTCAGAACGCAAGGATGGGTGCAAAGCCACTAAGCATTTTCACAGGCGTGCTAACGATTCTGCCAATTTCCTGACGCAGACAAAAGTTAGTGACGTCGTGTGCTTGATTAGTGCTTTATTTGAACGGTCCCCAAGGATGAGACAATGTTGACTTTGCTGCAATTCAAACCCAGAGCGTAAGCAGCTAGAAAATATGCTACAATACATTTTTTTTTGTTCCGACGCGCTAACGATTATACTGGATCACACGATTTAATACCCGTTTAAAATTTTAGTACAACGTCAGCAGATTTAATGTCAGAGAGTAATCGATTACATTGATCTCCTCAATTAGGTTGGTTCTTTAATTTATCGATTCCGAAAGGAAGAAAAGGTAAAGATGACCTTGGCGGGATATAAACAAGCAGGAGGAAGTGTTACAAAGCATATTGTCAGACGCGCCAACTATTCGGCCAGCTCAACAAGAACAAGAGTAATAATGATTTCCAATTATGGCACAAGGCCAGAACAACTGCAACAACAATAAGAACCCTGAAATATTTTTTTCTACTCTAAGCACAAGCCCCGAAATGCTTTGGGAGGTGGGCAGTCGATTAGATCGATCCCAGTACGCAACTAGTACTTGATTTATCTACCCCGAAAGGATGAAAGGCAAAGCCGACCTCGGCGGAATTTGAAATCAGAACGTAATGGCAGACGAAATACTGCTAAGCATTTCACCCGGCGTGCTAACGATTCTGTCAGCTCGCCGCCTTTGCTAACGTTTCTGCCAGCTCGCCGCCTTTGCTAACGATTCTGCAAGTTCGCCGCCTTTGCTAACGTTTCTGCAAGTTCGCCACCTTTGCTAGCGATTCTGCCAGCTCGCCACCTTAGAATCCTGAAATATTGGGTGATCCTATTGCTTAACTGGTAGTGGTCTTACCCGAACCGCAAAGGTTGAAAAGCAAAGTAAACTTCGATGTTTTTTGCTTTATGTTCCACCTCGCCGCCTTAACACCAACAATAGTAATAATAATACTTTCTGCTCGAGGCACAAGGCTTGACGTTTTAGAGGAGCGAGCTAGTAAATAACATTGATCCCAGTACTTAACTGGTACTTATTTTATCGGCGGGATGTGAACACAAAATAAAAACGTGAAGACGGACGAAATGCCGCTAAGCATTTCGCCCTTCGTGTTAACGATTCTTTCCAGCTCGCCGCCTAACAACAACAATAATAATAATCTTTCTTATTCTTTTTTTACTCTAGGCACAAGACCCGAAATTTTGCGGGGAGGAGGTCAGTCGATTAGATCGATCCCAATACGCAAACTGGTACTAAATTTATCGTCCTCGAAAGGATCAAAGGCAAAGTCGACCTCAGCGGAATTTGAACCTAGAACGTGAAGACGGATGAAATACCGCTAAGCATTTCGACCGCCGTGCTAACGATTCTGTCATCTGGCCGCCTAACAACAACAACAATAATAATAATCGCTCTTATTACGTAAAAGACTTCACATAGGAACATTGACACACTATCCAACGTGTTTATTTTAATTGTTTTCATTTTTTCATCGATAGATTCGCATTTGATGACAATTTATCTGCTATTTTTGGCAGACATAGGTAGCTCTCTTCGTTGGCTCAAGTCTTACACGTGTTCGAATCCAGTGCCAGCCAAATTTAGGTAAAAAAAAAAAGAGTGAAGCACAGATCTCGACGAATATCCACCCGGCTTCGATCCAATAGCAAAATCGGAAGAATGCTAGAACCATGAGAGAAATATTCCTGCCACTCGCCAGACAACGCATGGGATTCGAAAACGTTCAGACATACTACGCTTAATCCGTCACCCAAATACCATCCGGCATTTGGCTGACATTAGCGGAACGCACTCTGTGTCAAGAATTCTAGCTAAGAATGCGATCTAAGAATAACTTTCTCACTATCTCCCAGCAGCCCTGGAAATCCTAAAAGTGTCATAGTTGCAACAATTCATTCTCTAACAAAATAATAAAAACTACATCTCCTTTGATATTTGTTCCGCCAAAGTTACATAGACTCTCCCTTGTCACTGTCGTCGTAAGAAATGTAGAGAACTAATAACTGCTTCCATGTAAACCTAGTACTAACGAACCTTGTATTCACAACTTCCATATGAATTTAATAAGGGCATTCCAACCATGACCGTCCTAATTATTTTCAGAAATTTTGTATTTATTTCGGACAGGAACATAAAATGTAACATTGCTTTTATTTATTTGGTGGTGGTGGGGACGTTAGGGCGGGAGATGAGGGAGATTTAACTGTTATTTCTAGCAGGTTGTGTAACACCAAAGAAATTTGAAAACTTGTTGGTGTTTCGTTCCAACTTAGACACGCTCAGATATATTTATACAAGAAGACAACCCAATTATGGCAATTTAGTCGGAATTTTTCAGGCATGGAGTATCTCAGGTTACATTAGTCCCATATGTGCTGTTTTATGTTGTGTGTAGAATATCATTTGAAACATCTGGCTGTTATTTCTAGCAGAATAAATGTTTGTAATCATCATGTCCATAATTAGCGTTATTATCACGGAGGTCGTCGTGGTTATCGCCATCATCATCATCATCATCACCACCATCAAGACCATCGTCAGCGCCATCAAGATCATCATCATCATCATCGTCATCATCCTCATCATCGTCATCGTCATCGTCGTCGTCGTCATCATCGTCTCCCTCACAACGATATCGTTATCCTTCCAACAACCAACCAGCCATACCATCCTGACCATTAACATCACCATCATCACCATCGCCATCATTATCGTCGTCGTCACATTGTCACCACCGCCACCGCCACCACCACCGCCACCACCACAGACACCACCACCGCCACTATCACCACCACCACCACCAACAACAACAACAACAACACCGCCACCAGCACCATCATCATCATCACCATCACCATCATCATCATCATCATCATCATTATCATCATCAGCGGCAGCATCGCCTCCACTGGCCGCAGCAGCTGCTTTTACAAAGCTGCTACAAACAACATGGGGGGTGGGGGGGGGGGGGGGTAGGGGGGGGACGAAAAATATTTGTAAGGAAACAACTGCAATAACAACAAAAACAACAACTAAACTGCCCCTATAACAGCAATTACAACAACTACCATTATTACTACCACCACCACCACCACCAACACCACCACCAACACCACCAACACCACCGCCGCCATCACAAAACCAACAGCAACAACAACAACTGCTACCACTACTATTAGCGAACTGACAAGGGAACGTATGGGGAGTCGATCGCCATGCGCGACGTAGCAACCAAATCACCGACGAATCACACCCTATCGTGTTTATGAAAGATGCGTAAACTAGGGTAGTTCTAGATACATTAAAGCATTCATAAAAGGCGGGATAGTCACGGCTGGAATAATTTTGGTTAATGGTTTCATAAATGAAAAGTGATTCTGGTGTGAATCAACTACTACGACAGATTCAATAATTAAACGGTAACTATGGCAACCACAGCATCTGTAGCGCAGTTGATAGATCATCTGGCAAACATGTTGAGGAGTCGCCAGTTCGTGACTCACTGCAGTTACCCGACAGAAGTAGTAGCTAGATGTCCCTCAATTTATGCTGTACGGTAACTATAGCAACCACAGCATCTGTAGCGAAGTTGATAGAGCATCTGGCAAACATGTTGCTACAGAAGTAGCAGCTAAATATCCCTCAATTTATGCTGTAGCGTTTGTAGGAATAAGAGTTCACTAGATTGTGTTGGGAAGTTTATTTGCCCGACGATATAAGATGGTATTGAACTCCGGTCAACTGGACTGACCTTTCAGGTTTGACCGAGAGTGGAGCAGGTACAATTTCATTAATGACAAGAAAGATAACAACATCAAACAATGATAAAAAAAATAATAAACAAGAACAGAATCTTTACGCGGTTTCTGGACATGCTAGAAATGACAACCGCAAGACCACTGTTAAAACGAAGAAACTCGATATATACTGAATGATATAGCACTGTATATAGAAAATCGACGGGATGGTCATGAATGGTAAGGGGAGATCTGAAAGCAAGAGAAAAATACGGAAGCCAACAATATTAACAACATCAATAGATAATTAAAAAAAAAGAAAAAAGAAAAGAAAAACGAACGAAAATGACAAAAACAAAACTGCAAAAATAAAATATGGAAAAGTTGAGAATTGAAAAATGGGAAAAGTTCGCTTACCTTTTCAGTTTAAAGTTAGTTCACAGTTCATAGGTATGTATAAACGAGGTGTTGGCATGTATAAACAGAGAGCTGGTGGGGTAGATAGATAGATAGATAGACAGATAGACAGATAGATAGATAGATAGATAGATAGATAGATAGATAGATAGATGGATAGATAGATAGATAAAGGAAAGAGACGTGTTCAACACCCGTGCAAGATCGAAATCTTCGTTTAGCTGAAAATCTTTGAGTTGCGACTCTATATATATATATATATATATATATATATATAGGTAGATAAGATAGACAGATAAAAAATTTATATATATATATATATTTATATATATATATTTATATATTTATATATATATATATATATATATATATATATATATATATATATATATATATATATATATATATATACAGGGAGAGAGGTACAGAGAAAGGAGTGAGTCGATAGGTAGATAGATAGATAGATAGATAGATAGATAGATAGATAGATAGATAACGATTGTGTGCGTCGTGCGTTCGTGTATGTGACCTTGTGTGCACGTCTATCCTTGCGTACACGCACGTTTGCTTGCGTGCGTGTCTTTCAATATAAATATTTACTCAGAATCTACGCATACAGGATTACATACATATACATAAACGTGTGTATAAATAAATATATGTACATATATATATATATATATATATATATATATATATATATATATATATTTATGCAATGTTGTTCTTAAAGCAGAGTATTATATTATTATCGTTATTGTTACTACTACTACTACTACAACTACTGTTACTATTTTTACTAATGCACAACTTTTTACCGCGCTTTAATTGCCTTTCTATTGTGTTTTTCCTATCGTCTGCTCACAAAATTTCCTACAGTAACTGTCTCTTTACACTACATCAACTTACTGGGGGAAAAGCATGTCTTTATTAACAATATATAGACATAGAGGAGTCCTGTTATTTATTATTCAATCCTTGTTTTCACATGTATGTGTGTATGTGTACGTGTTCTCTAAAATCTCGCAAACTTCTATGTAGGTTTGTGTGTGTGTGTGCGTATATATATATATATGTGTGTATATATTTATTTATTTATTTATATATTTATATATGCATATATATATATATATATATATATATATATATATATATATATATATATATATATATATATATGTATATATATATGTATGTATACGTGTGTATGTATACTTCGTTACGTTTGGTTTTCAAATTGTTATGCAGATATACAATTACACACGCATACAAAATAAATCATACGTGCACGTGTGCCTGTGCGTGCTTGTGTATGTGTGTGTGTGTGTGTGTGTGTGTGTGTAAGAGAGAGAGAGAGAGAGAGAGAGAGAGAGAGAGAGAGAGTGTGTGTGTGTGTATGTGAATGTATGCTAATGCGTTCTTGCGTGCGTTGCACGTGCGTGTGTGTTTTCCTGTCTTTGTAACTTATGTGTATCTATACACCTATCTATCATTCCTATGGTATTCCTCTCTGAATATATCCATCTATACATGCATATATATAGATATAAATATGTATGTATGTGTTTGTATGTATATATATATATATAATGTAAGTTTTTGTATTTGTATGTATACGTATGTGTTTGTATGTGTATATGTATATATGGATATATATAAATATATATATATATATATATATGTATGTATGTATATGTATGTATATGTATATAGGTATGTATGTAGGTATGTGTATATGTATCTATTTGTTTATGTGTATACGTCTTTTCGCTTCCAGAAATCTATTCCTCGTGTTTTAAAACATTGCTTTGAACCTCCATGGCAGTAAATGTGTGCAGAAAGTTTTCGGAAATAAACAACATACGAAAGTCGCACAAATCCGCGTTGTGTGGTTAAAAGTAAGACCAACCGTTTATTGGTCGAGAAGAATTCTACTTGTAGGCTGACAGCAGCAGCCTCTCTGCAACAACGATGCACACGAATTGTTCATTCTACTACAAGAAGCCCCCTCTCTCATATACACCAACGCGCAATTGTACAATCTCTCTATCACTCTTTCTCACTCTCTCTTTCTCTTCTTCATATACGCATCCCTCTCACAATCTTACATTCTCTCACTCTCTCACACTCAACTCTTCAGGTGATATCCACGCATATGTGTGCATCTACACAAACACACACACACACACACACACACACACACACACACACACACACACACACACACACACACATATATATATATATATATATATATATATATACCTATCTACATACATACATGGATTTATATGCTTGCTTAGCTAGAGATATATGTTAAACTCTGTATTTCTTTTGTCTCTTCACTAATATTTATTTTTTTCTCTCGCTATATTTCATTCCAACTTTTGCTTTTAAAGGAAAAAAAACACGCATACAAACATATGCATATGTGTACGAGTATGGGTTGAATGTATATTGCATTATATATATATTTTTTTTCACTCGTTTATTACTGTTCTTATTTTATTATTTAATTCATGTCCGTTGTTCGGGAATCTTTCGTCACACATCTGTGACCTCTTCAGCGGCACTTTTCGTTTCGTGTGTGTGTTCTTGCTCCGATTCCTCCATTCTGTTGTTCTAAGATGTGTATCCTTATGTGTTCATACGTTTGTGTCCTTTCTTCGTTTGTGTGCGTCTGTGTGTGAGTGTGTGTAAGTGTGTGTGTGTGTGCGCATGTGTGTGAGCATGCTTGTGTGTGTACCATACTTTTTAGCTGCAGTGCGACCTTCCCTTCAGCCACATCTTCTCACCCTCTAAACGAACGAAGAAAATATATATAGTGCGTGTGTTTATTTGGCAGAAAAAAAAAGACCGTCCCGAAATACAACAATATCTGTTTCGACACACGACACGATTTCACATCAGAGATCTTGCAACACAAATATATATATATTTTACTATTTTAATATTTATTACTTTGTGCTTTTTGATTCTTATTATAGGTCTTTTTAGTGTATTTACTTATTAAATTTTTTTATGTGATTGGGGATTTTCACGGATGAATTAAATAATTGTATTTTTTTCTTTAAATTATATATTATATATATATGCGTGTGTGTGTGTGTGTGTGTGTGTG
>NC_142952.1:7870973-7890973 GCF_046866305.1 Octopus bimaculoides
TAAATCTCTAATATATATTTTTACAGTAGTCTTTCTTGGAAAAATTTATTTTGATGTCTGCAAGAGAGTGGTCTGATCTGTACCCAACTTTTATAGAAGACTGGCAAATAAATGAATACAAAATATTTGACACAAGAAAGAAATCTAGCCTTGCTTGTCTAATCGGTTTTGAACGTGTCCATGTATAGATCTGGGTTATGATCTCACCAAATATCTACAAGGTCGAGGTCCCTTATCATATTGATAATTTGCTTTCTAGCGTTGTTAAGATTGTTTATATGTTGATACTTGGAAGTGTCTAAATACCGCTGCAGACAAAGATTAAAATCTTCTGTTATAATACAATGGGAGTTTCCAAAGGTCTTGATTTTATCCATCGCTTCAACTTAAAACTGCGGTTCATCTGCATTTGGACCGTATAAGTTAACTAAGGTTATCCTTCTCTCACAAATAGCAATACTTAACATGAAGAGATTGCCTTTACCATCCCTGAAACTGTCATGTACCTTATGATCAAAATTATTAGAAAACAAGACGGCAACTCCCCTTGACTGTCCATTTATATAGCGAAGGTGAAAACCAGGAGAATTGATACTTCATATCTTGCAACTGATGTATCGAAATGCGTGTTCGTCTTAAGGTTTTCGAATGTATTTTGCTCTCGGCATTTGTTGAAGCGAATTACATGCCCAAGGCAACACTCTAAAATGCAGTGCAGTGATGTTGAAAAATTTCCAAACTCATCCGTGATTTTATCACTTCATGTCTCACGTATCTTGCTTCAGGTGCATCAGCACCAAATACAAATATCTATCCAGATTCCGCTTTCTTTCTTTCATTTCTCTTTCTTTCTTTCTCTCTCTTTCTCTCTCTCTCTTATATGCACACATAACTTTTATAACGGTGGATCTCGAAGTAATTAATGCTATAATAGCAGGTAAATACCAGCTTACAAAACCCAATATTCTTTTCTACTCTAGGCACAAAGCTCGAATTGGGGGGGGGGGGGGAGCAGTCGATTAGATCGACCACAGTACGCAACTGGTACTTAATTTATCGACCATCGGAAGGATGAAAGGCAAAGTCGACCTCGGCAGAATTTGAACTCATAACGTAGCGACGGGCGAAATACCGCTGAGCATTTTGTCCACCGTGCTAACGATTCTGCCAGCTGGCCAACTTACAAAACCGTGGACCTCGAACATACATCCTCTATAACCATGACAGACCTGCTACCATTGTACCAATAAAATATCATCGAATTTCTCCATCCATTTTAGAGGATTTGTTTATAGCAGCAAGAATTTTATGCTGGGGATGCCATAAGCATTTAGAAACTGTTAGAAACTTCGGTAGGCATAAAATAAATCAGTCTTCAACGGTGGAACTCGAAGTAGATAAAGTTATAAATAACAGTAAGCATTGGCTTAGAATTTTTTATGACAGACACAATATACAATTCTGGTTAAACGTGGCTACAAAAAATTGAAAGAATTGCTTTAGGATATTGGTAGAATATATCAATTCTCAAAGACGTAGGACCGGGTCCCACGGACAGCCTTCGGCTTTTCTCTGCTCGGCTTCTTTGAGCCCGAAGTTTACCCGCTTTATTTTACAGCTTTATGTGTTTCGAGTGCCACAGTTAAAAATGACATATCTCGTATCTCTCGAAGTTTCTAAATACTCATTACGCTAGTTTATTGTTAATTTATACATAATGTTTACATGTAACATTATACATAACTTGACGTAGCGAATATATATATATATGTGTGTGTGTGTGTGTATTGGGTCATCCCTTAAATAATGTGGGTTTTTTCAATTGCATGAACTAAAAGTCGGAGAGGGACTGGATAAACTACGTGCATCAATTTATACTTTCTTTTCTTTCTGGGCTGTCCTATTCAATCGCATACATTTATATAAGGAGACAATCACTCATATATTCCAACTCTCTCATACTATATATATATATATATATATATATATATATATATATATATATATATATATATATATATATATATATATATATATATATATATATATATATATATATTTATATATATATGTATATACATATATATACATAAAGGCATACATATATACGTATATATATATATATATATACATACATACATACATACATACATATACTCACATATGCACGGGCAAACACAGAAACACACACACATACAGATATATACACACAAGCATATACATGCATTGTATCTAAATGCTGTGAACATTAAAAAGAACAACAGAGAAATTTTAGGAAATAGTATATTAGCTTAACATAATTACAGAAAATCAATTTGTTAAGGAATCGGTCATTCGTCATTCATCAGAGAAAGGAAGTGGAGAAACAGAGAGGGAGTGAAAAATAATTAATCGGAGGGAAATAATAAAAATAACAAAAGTAATAATTTTCCTTTCATGGCCAGCAATTTTGGGCTAGGATAAATCGTTTGGAATGACGCTAGTGGTCAACTGGCACTTATTTTATCGAACCCTAAAAGAGGAAAGGCAAAGTCCACTATGGTAGGATTCTAACTCAGAATATAACGATAGACGAAATACCGCTAAGCATTTTGCTTTTAAGTTTTGGCACAATGCCTGAAATTTTGGGGGAGAGGACTAGTCGATCACATCGACCCAAGTGTTTCACTGGTACTTAATTTATCGACGCCGAAGGATGAAAGGCAATGTCGACCTCGGTGGAATCTGAACTCAGAACGCAGTGACAGACGAAATATCGCTAATCATTTCGCCCGGTGTACTAACGATCCTACCACAACTCGTCGCCTTAATAATAATAACAATAATAATAATAATAATAATGATGATGATGATGATGATGATGATGATGATGATGATGGTAATTAGTGTCCTCTTATTATTAACAAAATTATGCGAAAAACCATAATTCATTGAATTTTAGAAATCAACATTTGTAGATGATTCAGCCATGATATCATACATAAGTCATTACTTATCCCTTTGGTTGTTATGGTTTTCATTCCACTTTATTCAATTCATTTCATGAATTTATATTTCAAATCTGACCAGGGTCGACCCAACTACCATTTATAAAATTTATATGTATGTAAATTAGAGTTTGATTTAACGAGCGAACATTTCCAACGAATGGAGTCGTTCAGTTGTGTTATATCGCTGTATGTTGCTTGGTTATATTTAATGTGTTTTGGTCCCCGTTAATGTCTCCTTAATGTCATTGTCACTTCCTGTTAGATGTGTTTGTGTACTTCGGATAATGCAGTTCCTAACTATTTTATTGTTCATTGGTAGCGTATGTCTTTAGGGTTAATGGGAAATTGTATTTTTAGGGTAATACTGTTCGGTAGTGTTTCAAGATCGATACGTGGTTATAGAGACATGAATCATCTGTGTGACCATATATATATATATATATATATATATATATATATATATATATATATACAGAGAGAGAGAGAGAGAGAGAGAGAGCTAGAATGCGAGGGACAAAGTGACAGAGAGATACATACATATACACGTACACACACACACACACGCAGGGAAATAAGCGCGAACACAAACATACATGCTATTAGTCGCTTTACACATATTTAATAACAATAAAGAAATAGGCTAAAACGATTTATGGCCATCCTTGTGTGTGTGTGTGTGTGTGTGTGTGTGTGTGTGTGTGTGTGTGTGTGTGTGTGAAGTATATATATATATATATATATATATATATATATATACTTGACTACCCGTAACCCGTTGGGTTACCGTTCAAAGTCTGAGTTTCCCAGCAATGGCGTTTTGTTTCGTGGATTTTTTGGTTTTCCATGCTATTTCACATGCTATCCAACGAATGTGACATTGAAATCACGCGTAAAAACAGCTCCTCTCCCCAGAAAAAGAAAGATTTGCCTGCTATTCCTTGCACGCCCTGCTACCACGTAACAGCTATTCAGGGTCTTTTATCGCAAATAGCTGCTACGTGGTAGTAAAGCATGTTAGAAATAGCAGCCAAATGTTTGGAGGTAAGATAGGTTGAATGCACTCGAAAAAGCCTATGAAAAAAAACCTATTTCTCACCGAGTTTACGAACGGGTCTTTTCATTCTAAAATATTTCTTAAATATAACAAAAGAATTTTTGTAATGGTATTCACTTGAAAATAATTTTTAAAAAAGCATTTAAGTACTGTCTGTCTAAAGAATGCTAAAATATATATACTGTACAAACAACTTAGATATTTGAAATTACATTCAGTTAAAAATATTTGTAAATGATTAAAATTTTGTGTTTAACAAAATGAAAATAGAAACATTTCCTGTAAAAAACCAAATCGTAATTTTTCGTTCGGAGAATTTACCCATTATGCACCGTTTTGGGTATTTACACGCTATAAGCCCCTGATATCTCAATAATCAGTTGTCCTATTTACGCAAAACTTTTATTCAGTTTGCATTCACATTTCAAGGGTAAATTTATTTATAGTATTTTCCCATTATGCGTCAGTTTGGCTGGGTAACATTGCAAGCTAGCAAGCAAGATTCAAGATCACTTTTAATGTATCATACATACATACAGACATACATACAGACATATATATATATATATATATATATATATATATATATATATATATATATATATATATATATATATATATATATATATATATATATATACATATATATATATATGTATATATATATATATATATATATATATGTATATATATATATATATATATATATATATATATATATATATATATATATATATATATATATATATATATATATATATATATATAAATCTATGTATATGTATGTATATTTGTATGTATATTATATGCTTGTATGTATTACGATAAATACAAACAAACTAATGTTTCTTTTAAAATTGTGATAATATGTGTATTATGAGATACAAGTGAGATAATTTACTTTCAGGCGCATAGACGCCGATAGAACAGCAGAGATGCGATAAGATATCCATACAACGTGGAAGAATATTTCAGCAACCAGCCATGAGACACGAACTCGCATCCCTTTGATTCCGGTCAAGTGCTTTATATATACATATATATATACATATTGTTTTTCTATGTGGTTTGCAAGAATATTTATGTGAATTTGCGCATTGTAGCAAAGCTTGTTGTATCTAGGGAGAATCATTATTATGCTAAAATCAATGAGGCACGCACTGGTCCAGTTCCGCTCGTTTATTATTCGCCCGTTAGTTTAATATGCAACTAACTAATCGATTGCCTGTTTAACTTGGTTAAACAAACGATTTACTGTTTAACTAAGTTAAACAAACTGCCGATTAAGGAGTTCGATATTTAAACAATTGACTAATAATAAAGGACTGGATCTGAACCTGTGCGTGTGTTATCAATATTGACATAATAACTGTCTCTAGACACAATATATATATATATATATATATATATATATATATATATATATATATATATATGTATGTATGTATTTTTATATATATACATATACATATATATATATATACACACACGCATATATATATATATATATATATATATATATATATATATATATATATATATATATATATATATATATATATATATATATATACTAGCAGAGACACTTGGCGTTGCACGGGATTAAAATGGCATAATGTGTATATATATTACATTTATGTTGAAGCAGCACTGATGACAAATCATTTATGGAGCTTAATGGTGGGCTAATTTGACTAAGCGACATGTAATGCCTCTGGAGGATTTCCGGCCCTAACCTATGATGGAAAATTGAGGGTGGGCTAATCTTGAGAAAGTCTCATCTTCCTTCTGTATTGAGACTCCATACATTTTATACAAAAGTCATGCATGAATGAGCCCTCTGTATTCAGAACAGTATCTTCAGATTATTTGCACAATTTTTGCATGTCTGCTCTTTTTACTGTTCTCGTTATCACTGTAGTTTAATCAGAAATCACCTTCAGCCGGAACAATCTTATAAAGCCGTCTCAGTTATTCTTTATAATACATAATCAATACTAATTAATGTGTGCTTTCTAGAGTGATTTGGTTGGTGTATTTGTCTGTTACTTCTTGCAAATGGAGAGCCTCTTCCTATCCTATTTCTATCATACATAGACTCCTTAGTTTACAATCACACGGACGTCGTCGATGACTCACACACAGTATCCTTCATTGACTCACACAGACTCATGCGTTTACTCACAGAACCCCCTGTTCACACATAGACTCTTTCGTTGACCGTCACACAGATTATCGTTGACTCACATGCAGAATCCCTTGTTCAATCACACACACATTCCTTCAAATGCACTTGAAACTCTAGTATGTGTGTGCTTATGCGTATCTATGTCCGTATGTACGTTTCGTATTTCATAATATATTTGCTAACCTATGTTATATGCCAGCTTCTGCTTCTATAACGCTGTTGTCATAAAGGATATTCGAATATCATGAGCGTATCGCTGTATATATCTGTGCCACAATGGCAAGGAATACTTAGAAAAACGACATCGGTTTTCAACATATAAAACCTTCTTGTGTGATATGCTAGTCAAGCATTTGATGTAGCAATTTACAAAGCAAAGTCGACATAAAAGCCACACAAAGATAATGAATAACTTCAAAATCATTGAAGTCATATTGGTGGAGAACCATTAGGAAATGCCAATAAAATTTTAGCGTATTGGCGTATGCAAATTCTTATCAATTACACTTGTTACACTACAAGGAACATAAA
Organism: Octopus bimaculoides; assembly: GCF_046866305.1. NCBI lineage: Eukaryota > Metazoa > Mollusca > Cephalopoda > Octopoda > Octopodidae > Octopus > Octopus bimaculoides. Next base: position 7,877,737 of record NC_142952.1, read on the forward strand.
AACCATGAATTCTTTGTGAGATAAAAATGATGCATAATGTTATTTAGGCAAACAGAGAGAAAAATGTGTATTAACATGTTTACTAAAAATGAAATGTACAAAAGGAAAAGAAAAGGAGAGGCTAATTGAATAGACATGTGGGTCTGTAGAAAGTTAACCTTTGAATAGCATATTTGCAATTTGGAATGATGTTATTGAAATAATCTGTAGCAAGAAAAAGCTGGTGATGTTGTGCGCAGGAAGTGGAGTGTTTTGATTAGAGCTCTAATGTCATTTGCATAGTGTTTCATTTGCATAGTGTTTCTATATTCATCTGTACTGAATATCTTAAGTGTTTTCTGATTTTAAGGCAAAGATAGACATAAACAAACACACACACACGCGCACATGCATACACATACACATAAGCATATACACACTGATATATGTGAATATATAGGTCTATCTATCTATAGATAGATAGATAGACATACAGACAGACAGACAGCTAGCTAGCTAGCTAGCTAGCTAGCTAGATAGATAGATAGATAGATAGATAGATAGATAGATAGATAGATAGATTTGAGTTTGCGTAGTCGTTTCAGAGTTGAAACGGGGCCAAAGAGAATTGAAATCAGAACCGTGTGATTTGAAACCAAAAGGAATGAGAATATCTTCTAAGATGTGAAAAGCTGTAGTATGTCGTTTGGATATTTAAACGAAAGAGACATCCCACATCTCTCTCATCCCCCTCTCTCTTCCTCTCTCTCTCTCTCTCTCTCTACCTCTCTCTCTGCAGTAGCTAAAACGTCTGAGCTGGATTTTGCCACAAATGCATTAACATAATTTCACTTTTCTTCTTATAGGAAGGCAGTGCCTTGCAAGTGCTCAAGTGATACATGTGATCTATTAAGGTGTAAAATTTCTCTCTGTCATTCGGAAAGATGATAAACGGGGTAAGAAACAACACACATCGATGTACAAAAGCTTGTCAAATTTTATTAAATAAAACAATGCTATTTGGAAATAAATTTAACTAAACTCATGTTTTTAACATCAAGTAATATTATATTCATTCACCAGGACTTCCACATTTTACACTTTAAATTAATTTCAGAAAAATTCAGTCATTTTCAATTTTGTCAAAGATTTTCAAGGACTGTAGAATGTTTATTTTCATCCTTTGAAGGCCTTGAGTACATTTTATACCCTATTGTTCTCTTATCACCACACACGAAGAAAACAAACACTCACTCAACAGACGCAGAAGTACAAGTACCATGAAGAGAGAATTCATTGAACGCAGTGTTATTGTTTTTCTTTTCCCTTTCAGTTCTCAAAAGAATTGGCCACTTTTCACGCCTAAAGTTTTGTTGACTAAACTTTTATCAGACAAGTTCTAAAAGCTTTCTGCAGTATCAACCTCAACAAACAATTCTTCAATATTTATTGCTTTCCAATTCAATTATTTGATGAGGTTAATATTGCAACCTCATCAAATAATTGTTCAATATTTACTGTTTTCCAATCCTTTGGCTGGCCATCAATGCAGACTATTCAATACTGAGCCAATATATGTTTCAACAATTTAATCTCGTTCTATAGGTTTAGAAGCTTACTTAATTCTTTCTGAGATCTTTCTTCAAACTTTTAATGCATTAGTCTATTTTCTTCAATTTTTTTTTTCAGCAAGGCTCTACACCTTGGGATACGAATTTACAGTTTTTTCGTTGTTCGTATTTCTAATACAACTTCCAGTCTCTAGTTTGAGATATTCAACGTTGGAATCTTTTATTCCATGACCAGATTCGGTTTGTTGAAGAGATCTAGTTGTTCATTTTATGAATATATTTCCCCACAACTATTTTAAAGAACTTTTGTATCTGTCTCTGACGGTGCTCTGGGATAGAAAAAAAATAGGATTTCAAGCTGTCAAAAATGTAAAGAATTCTTTCAATAGCTGGCAGCATTGACAAAAATCTGATAATATCATGTAATAGATTTTTTTGTTTTCGACTCTCCTAAAGTCAGAAAGTTCTATTTATTCTGTTACACGAACTGTGAATATATGAAATACCTGAAAATTCTCACTAATATCACTTCAACTTCTGTTTGTGATACATCATCTGATGCTTAGAGAGAGTTGTGCACAATGTATGCACCTCAGCCTACACCAGCTCAGTTTCTTCCGAGTTTTGCTTTTCATCAGTTAAATAAGAGTTTCTTGGTTTTTCATTTTCTATCACTAAAACAGTCTACACCGGAAATTAATATTGAATAGTAAAAAGTTACCAGTTAATCATTATTTTCTGTTCGAAGCATCCATAGAAATTACCAAAACTTTACCCCTTCGAGTCATTTAGCATTATCCGATTTAGCCATTGGTGCAATTTTAATTAAAATCACAGTTTCACGTTTTGTCCGCGCTAGACGAAAATTTGGATCAAGAAATTCTGAGAGTAATTTAAACGAGGAGTCGGATGTATTGAGAAAGAATACAAAAAAAAAAAAATAAGTCAAACGGTATGAAAAAAAAACAAACAAAAATAATTCGTTAGCAGATGCGAGAAACTTTAATTTAACTCTTTATATCTTTTTCAAAGCGGCGATCTGGTACAATCGTTAGCTATTCCAACAAATTGCTTAGTTGGCATTTCCTCTGACTCGTTCTTTACGTCTTTGCTTTATATTCAACCGAGGTCAACTTTGCTTTTTGTCCCTTCGAAGTCGACGAAACAAGTATCAGGTGGGTAATGTAATTGACTTATCTTTTCCTTAAAATTGCTGGCCTAGCGCAAACATTTGAAACCGTTATTTCGACTTTTTCAAATATATTATTTAAATGTGGCGAACTTTTAACTACACTCGACTTGCAAACAACCTGAGATTTCCAATAGCTTTTAAATCCCAACTTACTTCCAGAACCATCGTAACAGAAATCACATTTTTACCCATTTCACACGAAGCGCTTTTTTTTTTTGAAAGGTACCTTTTCTTGAGTTCTATTGTAAATGTAAAAAATTCCTTTAGGCATTGTAAACATAAATCAATTTTTCATGGAAAAAAAAATGTGAAATATAAAATGTCAATCGAATGGAAATTTTGAAAAATATATATATATATATATATATATATATATATATATATATATATATCAAATGGTTTGTTTTTTTTTGGCATGTAAAAGTGAGATATGCCAGTTTGGAGACAAATTTACACTGTCAATGCAGAGAGTAGGAAAACATTGATGAAATATGCAAAAAGGAATTGCTTACTCATGAAGTAGCGAAAAAAAAATCATTGTTATATAATTCAAAATTCCATGTTTGCATTTATACGTATGCACAGAAAGACGATGTGCATACTCACTAAAGAGAGGGTATATTTCTCCATAAATATGTGTGTATTGTGAAAATTCTAACAGTTACCTTGATTTAGAACAAAAAAAAAAACACAGATGATAATACAGAATGTTGTTAGTGGTACCTTTTGCGCGCTCCTCTATTAGATTTGATGAATTTTATGGGGGATTAATTGAACAGTACAAAGTGTGCATTGGCTTTCTGTATTTCTCATAGGAATCCTGTTTTTGTATATTATCTAATAATAATCCTTCCTGCTAAAAGCACAAAGCTTGAAATTTGTGAGGATAGGGCTCACCTGGTAGATATTTTTGCGATTCCGATAGGATGAAAGGCATAGTCGACCCCGGTGGAATTAGAAGCATTTCGTCAGGCGTACTAACGATTCTTATTTCTTTACTGCCCACAAGGGGCTACACACAGATGGGACAAACAAGGACAGACAAACGGATTAAGATGATTATATCGACCCCAGTCCGTAACTGGTACTTATTTAATCGACCCCGAAAGGATGAAAGGCAAAGTCGACCTCGGCGAATTTGAACTCAGAACGTAGCGGCAGACGAAATACCGATAAGCATTTCACCCGGCGTGCTAACGATTCTGCCAGCTCGCTTCCTTAATAATTTCAAATTTTGGCACAGAACCATAGCTTTTTTAAGGAGTGAGGGAGGTCGATTACATTCAACTGGTACTTATTTTATCGACCCCGAAAGGATAAAAAAAAACAAACAAAGGCAACTTCGATTGAACTCAGAACATAAGGACAAACGACATGCTACTAAGCATTTTGTCCAGCGCGCTACCGGTTCTACCAGATCGACTCCTTACATTGCCTTAATACTCCCTAATAATAACCTTTTTTATAGAAACCCACCCGATACAGACACTGGTTCTGTGAAACAGATTCCGTTTTAAAGTGATCTGAATTCAAACCTATGAAAATTCCATGTTCATCTGTTTCCAAACACCAGCTTAACAATGACAATGTTATTTCAATAAATTCTTCACTATACTCAAAGCAATAGAAACAAAGACAATATATATATGAACAAAATATCGTAACTAAAATTTAAATTGTCTGCGCAAAAAGATCAGAATATAGATATAGTCTTATACCTATTTCTGGTATATTATGGATATCCCTTCAACAGAGGGATATCTATAACATATATGTTATATATATAATATATATGTAATATATATATATATATATATATATATATATATATATATATATATATATATATATATATATATATATATATATATATATATATATATATATATATATATATATATATATATATATATATATATATATGTATGTATAATCATAAATATACAGGGATTAGCATTGAGTTGCTTCTCCAACATACTGAAAATTTAGAAATAGCAGTCAAAGAACTACTGATTCTAAACTACAGTAGTTCTTTGACTGCTATTTCTAAATTTTCAGTATGTTGGAGAAGCAACTCAATGCTAATCCCTGTATATTTATGATGATAAATGGTTTTACCGATAAAGGTTTTTTCATACTGAACTACTTGGCAAAATTGTTAATTATTAATTCTATTATTAATTGACGATTCCCTGCCCTTATTCTTGTATATATATATATATATATATATATATATATATATATATATATATATATATATATATATATATATATATACATAACATATATAATATATATATTATGTAATATATATATATATATATGTATATACATATACATAACATATATAATATATATATTATGTAATATATATATATATATATATATACATAACATATATAATATATATATATTATGTAATATATATATATATATATATATATATATATATATATATATATACATAACATATATAATATATATATTATGTAATATATATATATATATATATATATATATATATATATATACATAATATATATAATATATATATGACATATACAAATGTGGAAAGGTATTTGGGGTAGTAGTTTTCCAGACAAACCTTCAGAGACTCTGGTGGCAAACGATTAGTACGTGACGTGAGGAATTTTTTGCTGCTATTCCGAATAGGTAGAGCAACTGTGCTCTTACATCTGACTAAGTTTGCCAGCTAAGCTATTGTTTTTGGATTTAAACCAAAACCGAAATCGATAAATCAAAATCCAATAATTTACCTGATATCTATCTTATATACCGTAGACATATTCACTTTGTGTTCATCGAATTTGTGTTGAAAATAAGAAAAATCAGAATTGATGGTTTGTTATCTACACCCATTGATGTATGATTGCTGATGCTGTCGTGATTGTTTGTGTCGGTTGTGCTACTACTGTTAGAGCCGCTTGTGATGGTTTAATGGTGGTAGTGGTGGTAGCAGTGTTTGTGTAGTTATTTTTGATTATTTTGTTGATTAGTCCCTCGTTAAGTTCGATGCAGCGGATATATGAAAAAAACGTTGTTTCAGGCGTATTATATCTACAACTATATTATCTAATATGACCTTCCTTTCTTTCATTTTAGTATTAAAGAATGTAGATTGGTGGCACACTTATATAATTGCTATTATTTCTTACAGATCAGGCAACCACTAACAGGCCCACCCATAACATGTTACATAGTCTTAACTAAAACTACATAGGTCTCTTCCTTTATCTCTTTCCTTTGTCTCCCACTCCTCTCCACCCCCTCTCTCTCTTACACACACAGACCTTGTCACATGTTATCCTTAAAAGACTACAAAGAAAGACTTTATTGATTTTCGACAGGATTTTAACTTCAAACATAGAAGTAAATACATACCTTAATGATATAAGGCAATGAGAAATCATATATTCTATCTATCTCTCTCTCTATATATATATAGATAGATAGATAGATAGATAGATAGATAGATAGATAGATAGATAGATAGATAGATAGATAGATAGATAGATGTATATATGCATATGCATATGGTTGCGTGGCGTTTAATTGTATAATAATAATAATAATAATAATAATAATAATAATAATAATAATAATAATAATAATAATAATATATATATATATATATATATATATATATATATATATATATATATATATATATATATATATATGCAATAATAAATCTCTGAGCGAGGTATAAACAGTAGCTGCATCGTAAAAGCCTTCCCGTCTCCAACCTGATGTGATACACACGGACCCGAGTTCTTGAGTCTATGTAAAACTCATTTTCTCAGCCCCTTTTATTTTCCCCAAGAATGAACCCTTGTCTCCATAGAAATGAGTTCTGTATGATTTATTGATTTTCTTCTGACTGTAGACTACTGACTGGCTTTGTCATATTTTCTTAATTATTGTTCTTTCTTTTCAATTAACTTCTTCGGATATCAGAATTTTTCAGGGAAAGTTTTAAAATTTTGATTTGAGTGTGAACCATTTATACTTGAGTGTTCTCATTTTAGTATCTCCAAAGCGTTGTTTTTATTTTGCTTGGAGGAATACAGTTCTTTATTGACTCCCTCGTATTTCTGCCTCTCTGACAACCTTCCATAAATCAACATATTTTGTTGATTGCCCTTCCTCAAAAGACATCTCTTTTATTGTCTAAAGTTTCTCTTTACTGATTCCAAAGTACAAGTTTATTTGTCGAGAGGCATCATCAATAAACACACGTTAATTTGTTAAACGAGATGTCATTACGTTGCCGTATATTTCCACAGCTAATTCTGTTTATTACCCATAAGCAACGTCTCATTTGGTGCCTCATTACTGTCAGTCAAATTGGGTTTCGTATGTAAACGGTGTCTTAAAAACGCAATAATCACATCTCAAAACATTTCATTTATATTTCATACCCCTCTCTCTTCCAACTTGTAAAACACCTATTAATGTCACTGTTACTATAATCAACGTCACTCCTGTGTGGCTGAGCATGGCCGTTACATGTTATCATTGTCTGTATCGGAATATTTTTTATGGGAGGATATTCCTGTAATATTATTCGTAGTGTTCATGCTTTGGGGAATTAAAATACCCAGAATCCTTAACCCATCTTTTCTGGCAAATGAGTTACTTTTGGTTATATTCTTTTGTAAATTATTATATCTCTAGTTAAAGTTCATCTTAATATATATTCATACATCTTATTCATAAAACAAACCGAAATATCATTTTTACAATCATAACTTTTATAGTCATTCTATGTGAGATTATTGAGTTCGTAACTCCATGAAAAATACATTTTATAGATTTCCTTTCTTCAAGAACTAGAACTAATAAGACTGTGTTTACATTTTCCAAGGCGTATTTTTTCCCCAGTTCTTCTCCAATGTTATTGATGTCGTAACTAAGCATGTTGTTTTGTAGCGAATCTCTGCAGGATGGATTCAGGTTTCAGATGACGAATATCACTGCAACCAGTAATCAAAGATATCTGCACTGAATGTGGTCACAAGGATATCTACTATCCAATTATGCGAACGTCGTGTGAGTGCACGTGTCTGTGTGTACGTGTATATAGGCATGCACCTGTACGCAGTTACCTGCATACGTGCGTATATGCGTTTGTACGTGAGTGTAAGAATGTATTCATGGACGAATATAGGCAGGCTTGGATGCATGCATGCATGCATATACACATGTATATACATACGTAAGAATCTGTGTATGAATGCACATATGTGTACATAGGAATATGTATTCATGTATGTTTGTATGTATGTATGTATGTATGTATGTGTATACGTACGTACGCATGTATGTATGTATGTATGTTTGTATGAATGTATGTATGTATGTATGCATGTATGTGCAAGTAAGTATGTGTATTTTTCAGCAATGTATATCGCTAAAAACCATCTGCAAAATAGGGGTAGTTTATCCTGTTCAGGCTATATTATTAGCATTATCCTGCGTTTGAGAATTTAAAAAATCACTTCTTTAAAAAATCACAGTTAGAGTGCCGAGAGAAAAATGTTTCATGTCATTTCTTCCCACACATGACAGCCAGGGTTCGAATTCCGCCGAGTTTAGCTTCTCTTTTCCCTATTGCGTGCCGACTTCAAAAAAAAAACAAAACAAACAGACCCTTTTCCTTTCATCATTCCGGGGATGAAAAAATTAAATTAACTGTCAAGTGCTGAGGTTGATGCGATCGATTATTCCGTTATGTATCTATACATATATGTATGTATGCATGTATAACGGAAAAATCGATCTTATTAACCCCAGTACCTGACAGTTACTTGATTTTTTCAACCTCGGAATGCATATATGTATGTATGTGTATTCATGTAGTGTGTATGTAATCAAGTGTGATATCTCCATAAGCTCCTATATGTTAGAATACGTATAACACGTATTCAATTTTGTGAGAATTACAAAATGCCAATTTTCCTTTAATAGGAAATTCAATTCCATTTATCAGAGATTTTATCCTTTCATTCATTGCACCACCGAAATAAATATAAAGATTCTACTTATCCAACGTGAAGCGTTCCTTCATCAATCAGTTATTGTCATGACGTAACACGCTACTGTTTCTTTTATGAATTTTCACATATACGTGTTCGTTTTGTTGTTTGTTTTTGTAGTATCTTCTCAGATAAAATATGGATAACCGGAAAAATTACCTCTTTTACCGCAAATTCTTATACTGCTAGAAGAGAGATACTTAATATCATTACAATAAAAAAAATTAGTGTAACACAATATAATGCCATTAACAATTCCAAAATTGGCAGAGAGCTTTGTATGCATGGATCGACTGTAAAAAATATTTTAAAAGCGGCAGCTTAAATCACAGAAAAAACGATAAAAAAAACGCAATAGTTCTTTGTGGTTTGCAAACAAGTAAAATAAATTGAATTACTGGAATGATGGAAATGCAACGAATTCTTCCTGAATGTATTAAGGGCTCTAATCAAAAATATATTTTCTTTTATCCAAGGCTACAATTCAAAGCAAAAAATGTTAATATAATTACAACCGTGGAAAATAAAGGTAATGAAGCAACGCCGAAGAGAGAGACATTTAATGAATGTGCTGGCTGATATGAACGATTTAAATCCAGGAATCAAATGCATTAAACAACAACAACTACAACAACAACAACAACAACAACAACAACAATAATAATAATAATAATAATAATAATAATAATAATAATAATAATAATAATAATAATAATGACAAACTCGTCCACTGCAGATACAAAAAAAAATACGAAAAAATAAAAACTTTTTTAGATATCTTTTTATTGTTTTGCTCATTCCACTGCGGCGGCCATACTGAGGCGCTTAAAAGGTTTACACGAAGGGTTAAACTTAAAGGGGTTACGCCAAGGGTAAAACTTAAAGGGGTTACGCCAAGGGTAAAACTTAAAGGGTTTATACGAAGAAATCGACCCCACTTCGTATGTTTTTTTTTACTATTGGTCGTTTTGCCGAAACACTAGGTTACAGGGACGTAAACAAACCAACGCTAGTTATCAAGCAGTGGGGGTAAAAACACAAAAACACACACACGCACGTGCACAGAGACTCATATGCATGCACTCATACAAACAAACACACACACATACACACGTATATGTAGATATATGAGGATCGTTCACACTTTCCTTCCACCAAAACCACCTCCAAGGGATTAGTCGTCCCAGGGCTTTGCCCAAGGTACCGCGTATTGGAACTGAAACTGAAACCACGTAGTTATACTCGAATATGTTTGTCTGAACGTGTGTTTATCTTAACCCGTTCGCTTAAGCAATTCGTGTTTGTTTGTTTACGTCCGTATAAACTAGCGGTTCGTACCAGATTTAATTGAATATGGAGACCGATTTATTTGACTAAAACACTTTAGAACTCTACTCCAGTATGGCGTCAGTTCAATAACTGAAACATGTAAAAGATTAAAAATAAATACAGAGGTTTTTTTGCGTTTGGTTTCATCATTTTTAGTTACTAGAATTCTTCGAACTAAGGAAAACTTATTTGACAAATCAATCCGATTTTCAATGTTTCCTTTTCGATGTTCATATTTATGACATCTTGTATTAATATCCGAAAATTAAATCTATTTATGGTTCCTTCCCATGATTCCACTATCTCAGAACTTTGGTGAAACATTCCAATGCAACTGTGTTATGCTTTTACTATTGATGTTTACAACACCTGATGAGTCTACAGCGCAGCGCGTTAATATTTACTTCAAGTTTCCTTCTAAGATCTTTGTGTTCATTTATTTCATTATCACGTAAACTTCAGGTGTCTTACTGGGTGTTCTTTAAGACTGACAAATACTACATACAAGCAGGTATTGATTATTTAATGTGTTATCACATATTTTCAGAGAGTCCCAAGTGATATCGTCAATATATTTTAACACAAAAGTGCGTATATTTTTTTCCTTAATCTTACCAAAAAATATTTGTCCTCTTCTTATTAGCATAAAGAAATTGGAAAGAAAATTTCTCAAACACTGGTTTTAAACTGTTTTTTGACAGAGCACATTCTGCTGTCAGTTTTTCTATGCGTAAATGTTTAACAGTTGAGTTATAATGGCGATATTGGTGACAATGTCAGCGTTTTGATTACATTTCTATTAATCTTCACATTGCCAGCTTCTCACTAGTTTGAAGTGTTTTCAGAAGAACGATTAACATCACAAGAGTTGTAATGATACCTTACATGCTTTCGATATCTTTAGAAGATCAACTAATATTACATATATGGAAATAACACTTTTAGCTGGTTCTAAGAGTCTTTAGAATATCCACAAATATCAAAAGCGTTACAGCAACACTTGCTATAAGGTACAGTCACATTTCAGGGCATCAGAAGATGCTTGTTGTCGAAAATATTTAATCAGGAAATAATTTAAGAGTTTGGAGTGAAATGTCTTTTAATAATTAGTCATATATTAAGAACTTTATACCGACAATACGAAGATAGTGGATGTAGATCTTTCATAATCATAACATACGTAGATTTATGTTCGTGGCCAAATATAATCTCCCCTTATACATTTTCCCTAAAGGAGAATCCGTTATAAAATATCGACATTTGCACCGTATACAGCGAGATCTGAAATGTTTATATGCATTTTTATTCTTAACACATCTATACAGGATCGAACGGAAAATATGCTGCTCGTTTGTTCGTTGACAGTATAAACAATGCCAGCAGCTTTGTCTAGGCTCAGAGTTCCAGTCACTCTTGGCAAACCAGACACAACATATCAAAACACAGGTATCCCAGAATGCCAATGATCTGAGTTTGTTTAACATATTGTTGTCTTAAAAGTACTAAGTTATTCTTCCGTGACATACACTATGACGACCAGCATATTTGACATCCGAAACTGCCTTGACGGGTTAAGAATAAATACGGGTATAACCGTTCCAGATCCCGCTGTACACGGTGAAAGTAACGTTTTTATATTGGTTGGCAGGTATAATCACCGATCAGCAACAATTTGTTCAACGAAATATAAACAAAGCTAACGGCTTTGTTTTGGCTCAGAGTTCCGGTTACTTCTGACTGACTAGACATGTCGAAACACCGGCACCACAGAACAGCGTGCACCAATAAACCAGGTGTACTGAACACGCTGCCGTTGTGAAACTAAGAGGGTTATACTGTTATAGAATTAAAGCGCCCATTATATTTTGCTCCTCAACTGGCCGAAACGTGTTAAGAATACAAAAACAAAAATGCAATCCATTAAAACTTTCTTGCTTTAGATGATTTAAACGTGGCTCATGACAACGGTTTCCTCTGCAGGCATATCTCCCTTCCTTCTACAAAAGAATCAATTTGGTTTTAATAACACTACAATTGTTTTTATTTTCTGTATTATCCTGTCTCTTGTTAACATATTGTGTACATCTCTTTTCTAAATGGCATTATATATTCAATGGAGAAACCCCTTTCATGCGAACTTCTCGCACGACTGCCAGATGAGCTTAAGACTAAACATTGACCTATCAATTTGTTAAAGGATAGCAGCTTTCTACTTTAAAAACAAACTGTTTTTATAGCATTAACCATAATAGGCATAATTCGCAACACAAATCTATATACTACAGACTTTTGAAAATCTAATGTTTATTTTGAAATGTAATTAAATTGTAATTAATGTAAATAATTTCAGTTTCATTCCTGCTATTCGCCCATTCGTTTGAATTAATAACGATTCATATATATATATATATATATATATATATATATATATATATATATATATATATATATATATATATATATATATATATATATATATATATATATATATATTCAAATATGAATGAGAAGCAGCCTGGGGAATATAAACAATATCGAACATACAAATGCAAGTTATGTGTTTTGCCATTTCGTGAGCATGATGAGATTTATAGATAAGACAGAAAATTTTCTCATCAATACGCCTCGAAGTCATGTCTATGATTTGTAGGTGTTCTTACACCAGGCGTATTAACGAGGAAATTTTCTTTATATGTCTGTCCGTCTGTCCGTCTGTCCGTCTGTCTCTGTCTCTCTCTCTCCCTGTCTCTTTCTCTGTCTCTATGTATATATATATATATATATATATATATATATATATATATATATATATATATATATATATATATATATATATATACCACCAGATCATAATATGATTTAGTGGTAGAAATTATCTGGGGTGTCATATCTTACAAATATTTTCTAAAACCACATCCAATGTTACCTTTATCAGGTATCGCCTATAGCAACTTTGTCTGTCAAGGTCAATGTGACGATCACACGCTACACACGTCCCTTCCAAGCACTGCTGTAAACAGCAGAAGTGAGCTACAACGATAAAACTTAATGCACATGCACAACAGACTTCAAAGTCAATCTGTGCAAAGTGGCTGTATTTTGCGTTC
>NC_142952.1:7895973-7933473 GCF_046866305.1 Octopus bimaculoides
GAGTCGATAAGATAAGTATCAATTTAAAGCAAAAACAAAAGCATAAGAATTCGGTCAAAACCCTTCAAGTCAGTGTGCAACATGTCTGCAGTCCAATGACTGAAACAAGGAAAAAACAACGAATAAGTTAATCACAAATGAATAACAGTTATTTCAACAATATTATGGAACAAACCACGGGACACCACGACATTAAATGCAATAACAACAAAACAGCAACAAATATCAGATTCAATATCGTCTGAAAGTATACAAATCACTCATAGATTATATTGGATGAAATAAACTGCGAATATTGAATATGATTTCGGATTGAGTTCCACTGAGCAGCACTTTGGATAGATGCCTTGTACACTAGTTCCAAGGCGACCAATGTCTTGTGAGTAAATTTGGTAGATGGAAACTGTATAAAAGCTTGTCATACATATACGCGCATGTATGTATGCATGTGTGTATGCCCATGTGGCTTTGTCTTGGTGTGTGTCACTTGTCTCATCGATTGACGACGAATGTTGTTCTTTTACGTGACCAGTAACTTAGCAGTTCAGTAAAGGCCATCGATAAATAAGTACCGGACTTAAATATAAACATAATTTTGAGGATCGACTTCTTCGTCTGAAACACTTACAAGCGTTGCTCCAGCATGGTCGTAATCTAATAATATAAACAAGTGATAAGATAAAGTATAAAAGATAAAATAGAGAAGAATCATGTTAGCAAAATCCTCTAAATCAAATGCCAAATAGCTCCCGCCAAATCCTAAACTAATATATCGATCATATGCTACAAAAACAATAGAATTTTATCTTCATCGATTACCAGCAAAAAAATGTATGTAAATCCGAGAAAGTTACTAATGATTTATGTGATCCATAAAATTGATTACTTTCCTGAAAAATGTAAATATCACGTTTCAAGTTGTTACATTGGCCACACAAATACGATTCTTCCCTGCCGGCTCCTATGCATTTACAATACTAACTACTACTACATGCGTCTTGCCATAAATCATGAAAGTATTCCGGATAGGAAATATGTTAGAGAGAAATATATTTACGCTGAAGAAAGTTCTCTAGGTAAACTGTTGATTAGTGAGAGAAAGTATATTATATTTTCACCACGCAGATATCAAAGCTGGAGACAAAAGTTCGGGCCTTCAGGTCTTTGGTTCTCTCTCTCTCTTGCTTTACATTTGCGAGAACCGGACATTGTCGGGTCCCGCTGGAACTCCTTTGGTTCAGGACGCTTCACAAGATTAGGGTCTACCATTTGTAGGATTTCATGTCCAACCAACAATCCAACAAGTATGCTTAGACTGTTTGGCCTTGTCGATTTCGATCCTGCTTACCGTGTTATCAAGTTTGTTCACTTATAAATCCATTACATGTAAACCGCAAGATCAGTGACTGTGTGTCACTTTTAAAATTATAGATATTTTCGAACGGGTGTACATAGATACATGGATATATCAAGCGATCGATTGATAGATAGATAGATAGATAGATAGATAGGTAGATAGTGGAAAGAGCGAAAAACAGATGTTCAGGCTAAGTTCTTCTATCTGTTTACGCTACAACACTTGTTTAAATAGGTGATGTAACTATAATCAAACATACACATAAATTGCGAAGCATAATCTCCTTGGTGCAATATTCTCGTTATAAAGAAACCATTATAATTTTTTTTCTTCTTAAGTGCCATTCTGTCCAATAACAATGGTTTCCTGGATACATATTTTATTCTTCCAGGTTACGGCTCTCTATCTGATCCTCGTATCCGTTCTGGTTTTGTTATTCTTATAGTGCATAATACAAAATTTCCTCTGGTTTTATGTTTGAGTCAGACTGTTCCGTAATAATTCCATACAAAGTTAATAAAAGATGGATTTAAAGATTTTCAGTGAAGAATATATTCTGCCGATTGCACTATAACTTAATCCGTTCTTAAAGTGCAAATAACATTAAAAATACGTATGCTAGATAGTTGTAAGCTTTCCTTTCTTTTCAAATTTGACAGACATTTATGGCAGTCGATTAAAGAGTGCCCCAGGAACTAGATGACGTTATATTATACCGCTATGACGCCTTCGCGAATTTTTCCATTGATCAGAAATTGTTAATAACATTCAAATCTATTTCTCTAGCTAGTTAGCTACCTCTCCATTTGTCTGTCTGTCTGTCTGTCTGTCTGTCTGTCTGTCTATCTATCTATCTATCTATCTATCTATCTATCTATTTATTTATCTATCTATCCATCTATCTATCTACCAACGTACCTACCTACTTACTTTTCTACCTACCTACCTACTTACCATCGATGCATCTAGATAAATAGCTCAATAGATATAGAGAGAGAGATGTAGATAGATAGACAAATAAACAAACAGATAGACAGATATATAGATAGGTAGATAGATTAGATAGACAGATATATAGATAGATAGATAGATAGATAGATAGATAGATAGATAGATAGATAGATAGATAGATAAGCAGACAGACAGATAGATAGATGTTTATCACTCAATCTATCTAACAACCTTGCTACTACATGTGTGAATGTGCACTGTGTGAATGTGCACTGTGTGAATGTGCACTGTGTGCACGTTGTATGTGTGCGTATGCTTATCTATCTCTGTTTGTGAATAACCATCATCATCATTATCATCATCATCATCATCATCATCATCATCATTATGAAGTATAAGCCACATACACACTCATATGCATGTATTTGTATATATATAAATACTCACACAGACATATATTTTCTTATCTTTTGATATATATATATATATGTATATGAATAAATGAATGAATATATATGTGTATATGTGTGTGTGTATGTATAGAGGTGTATATATGTATATGTAAGTATGTATATATGTATATATATATATATATATATATATATATATATATATATATATATACATATACATATACATATACATATACTTGCATATATGATAACCTGGTGTTAGAACTCATTAGATATATGTATGTGTGTGTGTGTGTGTGTGTGTGTGTGTGTGTGTCCCAATATCCCTTGACAACCGATGCTGGTGTGTTTACGTCCCCGTAACATAGCGTTTCGACAGAAAGAGCTCGATAGAATAAGTACTAGGCTTACAAAAAATAAGCCCTGGAGTCGATTTGTTCGACCAAAGGCGGTGCTCCAGCATGGCTGCAGCCAAACGACTGACACAAGTAAAAGAGTAAAAGAGATACATATGTAAATACCTACCTAATTAAAACATATGTTTTAATTAGTGATAAATGTATAGTGATTGTTTTGATGCTAACGGAGGTGCGATCTGATATTAAGTATTACAGTGTAGAATTTCACCTCTGTTAGAGAGTAATACTGGTAGTTCTGCTCATAGATTAAAACGATCTCTTGGCAGTGAATGGCGATTAAGTGGAGAGGTAAGTCTTAGCTTTCTTCACTCTCTTCACAAAAACGAAATTACTATATTTTTATATAATGAGAATTTTTGCTTCCGACTAGTTTCTTTTAGTCAAGTTTATGTTGTTTTTAAGTGAAAATATTGGTTTAAATCTATTTTCTATAATTATATCATATATTTTATATTTTATATTTATTGTCTACATTAATTTTGCCCATGTCGTAAGCAATTGATATTTGATCATTAAAGTGATATGTTATTCCGTTGGTTTACATTTAGATCACATTAATTATGCTTTCATCTTTTAAGTATGTTAGTGAGAATTTTCGTTACGATTTGTGTATTTTAGTTAATTTTATAACATATCTTTCTTGGGTAAACACATTCTTTCAAATATATGTTTGATATTGAAGGTTTATACAAAACTAAATATTTATTTAAGTGAGTGATATATTATTCCATTAGCATAAGTTTCTTTCTTTTTAATTATGTTTCGTATTTTAAGTATCATCGTTAGGTAGAAAAGACTGTTAATTTATGTTCTTTAGTTAATTTTATGTCTACAATTCGAAGCTGGTGATTCTTAGATTAATACATTTTTCGTTTTGTATATTTTCAACAGATGGTTTTGAAGTGCTATACTTCTTGGGTGCCAGTGCCCATGTCAATGTTTTCTATATTTTCTGATTTCTATCCTTTGGAGCCACGTAACGTTCTATGTCTGAAATAGGATTATTCAATTTGTGTTTTCTACTACGATGCAGGTATTGAAGTAATGGGCATATTTTGCACATGGCTGGCCTTCTGCTGTTATTTGTTAATTCTCAATCAACCTGTACGAGTTTAACGCCACTGATGCCACTGGGCTGAATGATACTGCAGAAGTACAGAAAAGATAATGATATCCATTAGGCAGCTGAAGATGTGATGTATATCTCTACTGAGCATGTGTGTGTGTGTGTGTGTTTATATGCGTAAGTGTTTTAACTGCCAACAGCTTTTCTGTCTTTCCTTCTGTGGGATTTAAGCTATCCTACATTGAAATTATAGTTCATGCATGGGTAAACTTGTTTAGAGTGTACTTGTTTTTTTTGTTAATTTTGTTTTTGTTGTATACATTATAATATTCGTTGATTTTACATGATTCTATTTCATTGGAATTTGATTAGGAGTTTCTAGTTTGAGGTCGGTAGGTAGGTATCTCTACACATAAATGGTTGTGTATATGTGTGCAGTTATTTGTAAATATACTAGATAGAGAGTCCCTGATGATAAACGACAATTAGCGGTCAACATATGAATTACGAATAGGTTGTAATGCTGCCCAGCTCTAACCCTGGCACGCTGTTGCCGCCGGTAGCTATTGTCCATCCTTACACATTGACACAGATGCAACGGAGACATAGTATACTTCCAATTTACTAAGATAAAGGAGAAAATCGCTTTTATTTCCACATCAGTTTATCTGGGATCAATTATTGACAAAATCAAGCATAGTAGTATATATTAATGGCATTAAAATACCAGACTCATTAAAACGGTATTTATTCATACATGCCTTATATATATTAGATTTTATCATGCAAGATAGAACGTCGGCTTACTTTTAGTCGAAATGGATACATATCCTCGCGAATTTGCGGAGGAAATTTGGTTCACACTAAAGAATGCGTAAAATTATATGAGGGAAGTGCATTAATATATTTGAAACGTTTGGAAGAAATATAAAATTGAATTTTTTTTTTGTGGAAGTTAATAACAAAGCTTTTGTATCGAGATAAATGATGAAAGAGAGGCGGTGTGGCGTAGAGGGAAATCGATTGAGGTTAGAAATTGAATAGGAAAAGTGTATAGGAATATACAATCATATCTGTGTACATGTATATATATATATATATATATATATATATATATATATATATATATATATATATATATATATATATATACCTGTATATGTGTGTATACAAGTAGATACATAAATAGCTAGGCGGACAGATAGATAGATAGATAGATAGATAGATAGATAGATAGATTGAGAGAGAGAGAGACAGAGAGAGAGAGATGTGTGCTGAAAATTCCACCATTTCAACACCTGTTTCTACTTAAGTACAAACATACGCACACATATATACGTATGTGTGTGTGTGTGTGTGTGTGTGTGTGTACGAGTGTGAGCGAGTATGTATGCATGGGTGTGTGCGTGTTTTTCTTTGCCCATGTTGGTGTGATTACGTCCTCGTAAATTAGGTGTTCGATCAAAATGTACCAGACCTTAGAAAAGTAAATACAAGCGTCGATTCATTCGACTACAAATTACCCAATATTTTGCCCCAGTATGGCCGGTCACAGTCTAATAACTGAAACAAGCAGAAGATTAAAGGAATTATAGTATTAGAAATATAACTGAACTACCGATGAAACAATTGTATATTAATCTCTCCGTTAGCCTTAGACTCACAATCGTTTTGATCAGTATAAAAGCATTTTGTATCTGTAAACAAAAGTATACGTTATAATATTGAATCACGGAATTTCAATATAGATCGCTTTACAAAAGCAAAATTCCCGCCCCCATAACAGATTGTGTGTAAATATGTATGTTTTCATAGAATTCGCATATCAATGGTAGTCATGGTTTTCCATTATTTTGACTGTTTTGTCAAAAGAAAATAGATATTCTTGTATATATGAGCTTGTGTATGTGTATCAGTGACTGTATGTGTTTGTGTGCGCGTGTGTGTCTGCGTGTGTGTGTGTGTGTGTTTGTGTGTATAGTTTCCTAGACGTTCGTGCAAAATGAGAAGATATTTATTAACAATTGGTATAAAGAAAATTTATTAAATGGATAAAATGCCATTTAGATGACCTCATGAGTGTAAAATAATTTATGAATAATTAATAAGAATTAATTACACTATGTTTCAATTACCATTAATATCAACTTCGCACAGTGGTATATTTGTGTGTATGTATGTATATATATATATATATATATATATATATATATATATATATATATATATATATATATATATATATATATATATATATATATGTATATATATATATATATGTATATATATACATATATATATATATATATATATATATATATATATATATATATAGATATATATATATATATATATATATATATATATATATATATATATATATATATATATATATATATATATATATATATATGGGAGAATATACAAAAAATAACAACAGACGAGGACAGGTGGTGTAAATAACAAAAGTATATATTAGTATGACATATACATTAGTATGACATATACATATTAGTATGACATATACATTCATACATACATATATACATACATACATACATGCATACATACATACCTGCATACATACATGCATACATACATACATGCATACATAAGGGCACACATATACATCCACACTTGTCCAGCTGCAAGTTTACCCCCAAGAGACAAGCACACTCATTCTGGTATTTAAATAAATATGTTTTCCTGTACGCCTGCGTGTGTCTGCGATTGTGTGTGGTTGTGTAATTATGATTACGCTAATCAACTAATTGTCACAGTATAAGTGAACTGATTCTATTCACCTAGCAGAGTTATATTTCCTCAGCTTTAACAGATGTCCACATTGTCTACAAACTTTACCGCCTATCAAGCTTATCCATTCCCCTTCAGCAATTCCAAACTAACCTATACATCCATAGATTATCCGAGTCTATATTCAACATCTTGCGGTGCAGCACGTCCCCAATCACTCTAGGTGTTTGTTATTTTGTAAGACTTGTTATCAAAAGACTTCGAATATCTGCATTCAATCAAAAGAAGCACAGAATGTGCCATTGATAGGAACACGTACAACCAATAAAAGATCGAACGTCTAAAGAATATTTTGATATAGGAAAACGCTGCCATCATTACACCTGGTCGGGCGGAAAGTACAAGAAATATCAGTTGAATGGTTATTTTTAACCATAGATTCCTAGATCTTAAAGAAATTTCAAAGCATTTTTTTTTTATAGAAAGAGTTATATTTCCCCTTTATATGGCACGTAAACCTGAACCTGGGTTTAAAATTAGCCCCTGCAGTCTCTAACAGTCATTACCTTTTATTTATAATTTTCTGAATCCCGTCCAAAACACACTTATCCTCCATATATTTCCCGGACATGACGACCACTCCAGCGACGATATTAGCTGAAACTTTACCAGCCTATACGTAAAACCAATAAATACGCATTTCGCTTCCATAAAAATTGTAAATATGTACTTAGATTATATGTCTTTTTGTTTACTTATGTAGTATTTTTATGTTGTTCACACCGGATACTGTTTCGATTTTTTCTTCCTGGTAACTTACACTTCCATTGGTAGTGGGTTATCGTGTATTTGTTACTGTATTAACGCTTCTATAACTAACAGAATCCAGTTAGCTTATACTGTACATTGATAGACAAAACTAAGTATTATATCTCTAAACTAAACAGCATACAACTTATACACTTATTTCAAACGGCTTATTTTTATTTACGATGCAGCATATTCCTTTTGACACCATCTACCAAAACAGAAAGTATGCTATTGTATTATAACCAATTGGCTGATAATTATAAAAGAAGTGAAGCAGAATCACTGCGTGTGTTTATTATTGGTATAATGAGACAAAAGATATACTTAATAATAAATGTTTTAAATATGTTGCTATTTACATATGGGTTAAAGAGCGACTACGCTGCAGTGTTTCTTCTGTCAAAAAACGCCTACGGAAATACCAGTCCCAAATTGCCACAGAAAGAAACATTTGTAACTTGAGAAAAAAAGAGACTATGATAATTAACAAGCACAGTTCAAGAATTAGTAACACATTTGAATTGCACACACGGGAATTGGATACTGTAGCAACGCGAAACAACATTTCATATACACTATTGGTATCATATTGTTTCTCTACAATTCACAGCAGATCTTGTTGTTTATTTCTACTTAACATCTTAAAACATTAAAATAAAATCTACAGACAAACAAGATAGATTTGAGAGACAATCGAATCTTTGCAGCACTTTTCACAATACTAAAGTATCAACGATAATTGTACTTACATTGAAACTGTTTTCTCCCGCGAATGCTTTTCCGGTGCTAAATTTTAAGTAATAAGAAATTAAACAAGTAAACATGTTTAAAAATAACAATATAATTACTCTGTAGCGGTGAATTAAGTTCTTTTTGCGTTGTTTGTACTATACAATACAAACATATATAGATTGTGTGTACGGGAATGCGTCTGTGTCTCTATGCGTGTATGACTGTGTGAGAGTGTTTATGTATCTATATGCTATGCGTTTGTATGTGGTTGTTCATGCCATTTTTCAACAATGATTGTGGAACTTTGACATATAGTTGTCCCTTATAGATAACTCAAGTACCCTTAATATGAATGGATAAAACGAATGGTTAGCCCATCCATGAAACCAGATGTATGATTAGAAATTTCAAGATTTGGAGAAATAAATCATAGACATACACACATACATGTATAATGCATGCATACTTACACACACACACACACACACACACACACACACACACACACACACACAAACACGTATATATATATATATATATATATGGACACCTATAGCCATACACAAATACATACACACAGAGGTTTTGTATGGATGCTTATATATAGGCACTCCGCTATGCATATATGCGTTTCCAAATATATGTACACATGTATTTACGTGCGTATCTATATATGTTCCCATGAATAAATTTTTATTAGCACGTGCGAGTGGATGTGCGTTTGTGTGTGTGTGTTCTCTCGTATATATAAATATATATATATATTATCGTTTCCGAAACACTCGCAAGAAGATATATTGGACGTGTGTATATCAGTGTATTCAAGTAATGGATATCGAAACGAATATCCAGTTATAGGATCTCTATAATATCATTTTGAGATTATTCTTCCTTCAAATAAATCAAATAATCTACCATTGACGTTGTGAATTCAGCAAAGATTTGAGAGTCTTACGCTTGGTCCAAATATTTAAATATTTCAAGCGATTGGAATTTGATTATGTATATATCTGTGAATGTATCTATATGTATATAGATGTGTGTATATATATATATATATATATATATATATATATATATATATATATATATATATATATATATATATATATATATATATATATATATATATATATATATATATATATATATATATATATATATGCGCTTGGCTGGTACTTATAGTATCGATCGTGAATGGATGAAAGGTAAAGTCAACCTCAACGGGAGTTGAACTCAGAATATAAAACCAGAATTCCTGCTAATCATTTTGTTCAACGTTCTAGCAATTTAACCAGCTTTGCCACTTTAATAATAATAATGATGATTTCAAATTTTAGCTCAAGCCCAGCAAGTTCGTGAGAAAGGCAAATTGACCTCGGCGGAATTTGATCTCAGAACATAAGGTCGGATCAAATGTCGCCACGCATTTTCCCGTGTACGCTAATGATTCTGCCCACTAATGCTTTAAACCAAAACGTTTAACGTAATCACGTTTAAACATTTACGTCAATTTCCTATTGTTGTTGTTCTGAAGAAAACCGGTAAAATTACAAATACATCCGGTGTAAATTGCAGCCCTGAATATGACTAGATAATATAAATGGGAGACCATAATCTTGTAAATGAGGTAAATCATACTTTAGGAATTCAATTACGAATAAACGTGCATTAAATTTTGTAAAACTGAATAAATGTGCATAATTGTGTTCTCCAACGATGGAAGGATAAATGAATTTTTGAAGAGGCTTCAAGGTAGAAAAAGTAATATTTGATATATATATATATATATATATATATATATATATATATATATATATATATATATATATATATATATGCATATATACGTGTATAATATAATTTACACATACATATATACATAGATATACATGCATATATATATATATTTTAGATATGCATGTATGTATTTATGTATGTATATAAACTATATTGAATCTGTTTCTATTCAATACTCGAAGATGGAAGAGGAAAAGTGATATTAAAAGTTTATGCTTGTAATTGAACAAAGGGCGTAATCTAAAGAAATGTAAAACGAATTAAGAAGGAATATGTCGATATGATTTTAGTAAATGCATTGGGGGAAGGTGTAGGTAGAAGTGTACAAGAGATATCACTGAACTACGAAAGAAGCATTCAAATTTTCATGTAAGGAATTTTTCAAAAATTTGTAGCAAGCTAAGGAACACGATAAGTAATGTAATTTTCAACGAACAATAAGCAATTTAATAGTAAAATACTGATATAAAACTAAGATGTTAAAAACATAGATTCTAAATATAGAAAAAAATATGAATCAAATTAAAAAACTCAAAACGTAAACAAATATTTAGAAAAATATATTTTAGGAAATTGTAAGTTTAGAGTTAAGAAGATGCATCAATTATGAGAAGTTTTAGAGTCAAGGTGAAATTGAAAGTGGAAGAAAGAAAATAAGGAAATAAACACGGATAACAATAATAATAATAATAATAACAACAACATCAATAATAATAATAATCCTTTCTACTGGAAGCACAAGGCCTCAAACTGGTATTTATTTAATCGACCCTGAAAGGATGACAGGCAAAGTCGACCCCGGTGGAATTTGAACTCAGTACGTAGCGGGTGAAGAAATACCGCTAAACATTTCGCCTGGCGTGCTAACGATTCTGCCAGCTAGTCGCCTTTATGATAATAATAATAATAATGATAATAATAATAAGAAGAAGAAGAAGAAGAAGAAGAAGAAGAAGAATAAGAATAAGAATAAGAAGAAGAAGAAGAAGAAGAAGAAGAAGAAGAAGAAGAAGAAGAAGAAGAAGAAGAAGAAGAAGAAGAAGAATGGGCAAAGATTATAGAGGAGAAACTCGTGTCAAAAGGAAGGGTTAACGTAAACATGTTAGTAATATTCCAAACTAGGAAGTAATAATATTAACAACAGCAGCAACCTGCAGTCCGCCGATCAACGGGTGATTAACGTGCAAGCAGCTGAGCGCTCTACAGACACGCGTACACTTAAGGTAATTTTCAGGGAGATTCATTGTGACAGAGAATGTGTCAAGCCTGGCCCCTTTGAAGTACAGATATTATTCAGTTTTGCCAGCTGACTGGACTGCAGTAGCGTAAAATAAAGTGTCTTGCTCAAGGACACAACACTCAGCAGGGAATCGAACTCGCTACCTTACAATCGTGGGCCATATACCTGAACCACTAAGCCAGGCGCTGTGAGGTATATATATAAAAAGATCGTTTTGAAGATTACAGTATTTATCTAGGTTGGAAGCGTGGATAGGAATATAAAGAATTAATAAGTGAGAATATGAAAACAATGGAAATTGGAGAGGCGAAAATTAAACTGGGATTTAGAATAAAGCATACGCTTTAAATTCTATACATAGGTTTAATAGTGAGATGTTTAAGATAGGAATTTAATTAACACGAAACATACTCGAAATAACCTTTTATGCAAGTTATGAAAGAAAAGCAGGGAAAATAATAAGGTGAAAGATAAGTTCTGAATAAATATGATCTTGCAGTAAATGGATGCTATCCGTAGATAAAACGGATGCAATTATATATATATATATATATATATATATATATATATATATATATATATATATATATATATATATATATATATATATATATATATATATATATATATATATATATATATATATAGTAAAATTTCTTTGTGTATTGTATTGGCAGTAGTTTGAAGTGCTCAGAGAAAAGCCTAAGACGCAAAATATGAAAACGTCGCTATAGGGCCAATTTGAATACTTTTACTAATGTAAAATATAAATTTTCTACAACCCTGTAAACACACCAGCACCGGTTGTCAAGCGATAGCAGGGGAACAAACAAAGAGACATATAGACACACACACACACACACACACACACACACAGAGGCTATAGTAGAAGACACTTGCTCAGGGTGCCATGCAGTGGGACTGACCCAGAACCATGTTGTTGGGAAGCAAGCTTCATACTATACAGCCACGCCTGATAATGTTGTTAAAGTTTATTGCTATTTGCTATTTGGAGTAGCAACAGTTAAATTAAATGAAGGGTTATACGAAGTTAAATTTCTTATACGAAGTAAAGTTTCTTTTTGTACAGGAAACACCATTTCTATCGGAAACCTCATTTGATATAATCCTCCATTTAACTTACATTTGCTACAACAGAAACTTGTTTTAAACAGCGGATAATATAAACGAAGGAAGCAGAAAGATTAACAGAGAGAGAAAGAGTGTGTGTGTGGGGGGGAAGAATACTAAGAAATCAAGCGGTAGTTACAGAGTGAAATATAAAGATTTAAAGAGAAAAATAAATAGTTTAAAGCGGCGTAATGTTGATTTAGAAATAGTAAGAAAATATAGAGATAATTTTTTATGCATCAGAGAATTGATAAATTTGATAACGTAAGATTAGAAATTGATTTTGAAATGTTATGTTGGTGTGGAGAAGTGGTTAAAGGAAATGATGTCATGCAGCTCAATAACAAATCTTAAAAACTTAATTTATGTTATAATAATAGAACACGTGAAAATGTCACATAATTCGTTGTCTGTGATAATACTCTGTCTTTTTGAGGTAGCGTATTAACGCTAGTAATACATTCAACAAGTTATAAAACAATGTAGTTTATGGATCAGTACACTGCGAAATTTCCTCTACTCTCATGAGTAATAGCATTATTTAGATATGACTTCAAAGTTTAATCTCAACAATTCACTTTACATAGTCCATTGGTTATATGTCACCTTTCCAGAAAGAGAGAGGAGGAGAGGGTGAAAGAGGGGAGGAGAGAGAAAAGCAAATCTAATTGTCTTGTTTTCTCTAGTAATTGGTGCAATGATAAATCAACACTTGAGGCGCAGCCTCGGCTGTGTGGAGTAGAAGATGCTTCTCTAAAAAGTGTTTTCCAGTTCAATTCTATTTTGTTAGGTATTGCCCGAGGGTATTTTACTTTACTTTCGGATCGACGAATGAAATGTTGACGAAATTCTTTCTAGTTTCTAATTGTTTTGGGGGCATTAGGCGTAACCTGCCACTCGGGTGCATACGGCAGGGAATGCGGTTAGTAGATCCTGGACAGCTGCAATGATTCCCAACAGATGATTGGTCTGCGAGATCTTGCACCAGTAATGCAAACAGCAACAACGGTGAGAGTAGCAGTAGTAGCAGTAACAAAAACAGTAGTAGTAGTAGTAGTAGTAGTAGTAGTGGTGGTGGTGGTGGTGGTGGTGTTGGTGGTGGTAGTAGTTACCGTACTAGCAGCAGCGGCAGCAGTTGTAGTAATTATAGTAGTAGTAGTAGTAGTATGAGGAGGAGGAGGAGGAGGAGGTGGTGGAAGAGTCGGGGGACAACGTATCGCATTCACAGCCCTAAATATGCATCCGTTAGCTGATAGAGCACCGCCAACTCCCTCCACAAGCTGTCACGTCCTGTATATGATGTGTCTCTTGAGGTGGGCCGAGAAAGTGGGACTATGTCAAGCTTCCAAGTCTCAATAGGCATCAATAAGAATTAGCGAAAGCATTGTATTTTGTTGCAAACTCATACTCGCTCGTGGATGACAGCTGACTCTATTGGTTGCCTTAACTCTTCTGGCTGTTTTAGCTGCAATAGACTCTAAATCAGTACCAACAGAACGGAACTATGATTAAATTCCTTCTCTCAATGACCATCCTATTTTCCTATCTGTCATTACGTGCATTGATCTACTGTATATAATGTGTCTTTCCATTTACAAGACTGTAAGGTGTATTTCGAAACATATTTAGCTATTATTTATAGCAAGTCATGCGACCAAGTAAAGCCTTCCATGCTGGCACACGTAATAAATCGTGATGTAAGTCATTCTAGCAAAGAACAAATTGAGTGAGCTGTAAATGTAAACGCAAGAACACAAGCGGATTTAAATACGTATCAGCTTGCAATATCTTAGAGACTTCTGAAATAAAATGTCGTGTAGTTGTTGAGCGAATTCATTAAGAAGAATTATGTGCGTTACTTGGATCGCTTCCAGTGTTTTCATACACCTTTATTTCCCTCCGGAATCTTGTACGCTACATGTCACAAGAATAAATAACAATTATATACTGAACATCATTACAATACTCAACCACGTTTATGGTCTTCTGCCAAAAACTGAGAAATCGATATTTTGATTTATATATTTATTATTTATTTGTTTGTTTGATTTTTTTTAATGATATTAGATATCCACTTATTTCTATATGAATAATTTGGGCTCTTCGATTCGCAGGAATTTAATCCAAATACTGCATTAGGCCTCATACTGTCGTTACATGTGTTACAGAAATAGAATGAAAATTATTATAATTTACTCTTATCTGTAAATATTGTGAAATACGGCGTTGTTTAATGGGCTTGAAATTAGATGCGAATGTATGGAGGTGTTGTGAAGGCGTATGGCCTAGTTGTCTGGCGTTAGACTAACGATATCAGGAACGAGGTTTCGATAACCGAACTGGGTGGTACGCTGTTTTCTTGAGCAAAACATTTAAATTCACGTTGCTCCAGTTTAACCCTGCGACGGACTGGGGTACCGTACCGCTCGGTGTGACTGTTGTACTTTCGGTCACTTAAACGACATGGAAAGTGGGTAACCGACCCTATGAGTAGCCAATGGTATGTATATAGACACCATACACAAATACAAGTATATCAAATATATCAATGTAACACCATGCTGACCAGACCATCGGGTGACACTTATATTGATGGTCACAATGGTCATTCTTGATTCCGCCATTCTTTTCCATCTTATGTCAAATCGTTTAAATATATCGTCGTGCCATTCATGTGGGCGACTTCCGAGGGGACTTTTTCAATTTCTTGAATACTACTACATGGGTCCACATGTTGTCTGTGAAACTTGCCACATGTCCCTGCGGATCATGTCGTTCACACTAATCCAATCTCAAATTATTTCATTTCGGATAAGGTCTCACAATGATATACATACGATGGATTTTTGCATGGCATTTTGCATCGCAGCCAATCGTTGTCCTTCCCTTTTCTTCGCAATAGCCTACATCTCACTTATAAGAACTACAGTGCTGTATCAATCGCACGCACACACACACACACACACACACATAATTCGTGAGAATTAGACGTTCACTAAGCTTTACGTATAATTTTTTTTCTGCTAGACGCACAATGCATGAAATTTGCGGGGAGGGATTAAGTCGATTTCATCGACACCAGTGAGTTTCTGATACTTATTTAATCGACCCGGAAAGGATGAAAAGCAAAGTGGAATTCGGTGGAATTCGAACTAGGAATGTAACGGCAGGCAAAATACCGCTAAGCTTTTCGGCCGGTGAGCTAACGGTTCAGCCAGTTCGCCGCCTTCAGATTTACCCCATGATAAAAAATATTTAGTGATTACATCAGCCTTTCTTTGAAGTGATATAATTTAAGAACGTTGTCTTGAACAGTTCATATATCTGTGTTTTTGTATATATATGTATATGTGTGTGTGTATGTGTGTGTGTGCGTGCGTGCCTGTGTGTGCGATTGTGTATGTGTATGTTTGCATCCACGTACTATATGCATACACAAACATGTGTGTGTATATATATGTGTGTGTAGATATATATATGCATATATGTGTATATATATATGTTTATATATATATTACGTGGATGCACACACACACATATATATGAGAGAGAGAGATATACATAGATAGATATGAACGAAATATATTTGTGCCATACAAATAGATACATAGATGCACAACTATATTATAACAGCAATCTCTATGTATGCCTGTGGGTTTGAATCGGTGCGCGTGAATAATATACGTAAAATATAAAATAAAAGCAATAGTGTCAAACTATGATGTCGCTATATACGCCACTTTCAATGTTCACCGTTTTATCTGTTTATCAAGGCGGAAATTAGACCTTTAGTCTAACGTAAAGTGTACATAAGTAGAAGCCTTTGTTGACAATAAAATGTCGCTTATCTAACTGATTTGTCTTTCAACAATTACACTTTTGTCTTCTTCTCTTACTAAGATTCTAAATATATTGTAATGTCCCTATATTTTCATACATACACGCTCATACTCCTATACATGCAAATACAGAAGACTATACATACACACGCACAGATAAAATTATGCTTATATATATATATATATATATATATATATATATATATATATATATATATATATATATATATATATATATATATATATATATATATATATATATAATAAGGTTTTTAAACTTTTAAATTTTCATATTCAAAAGAGACAGAGACTTCAAATTCGATATATCGATTTATTCACCACTCTATGTTAACATTTCTGTGCCAATCTTATCCAGTGACTGGTCCATTGGATTTAGACATTTGGCACTTCTTAAGGATTTAATGATCGTTATGTATGTGTTTTTTCGTGTTTTGTTCGAATGGTAAGCACTCCTGAAGAAGTGCCAAATGTCTAAATCCAATGGACCAGTCACTGGATAAGATTGGCACAGAAATGTTAACATAGAGTGGTGAATAAATCGATATATCGAATTTGAAGTCTCTGTCTCTTTTGAATATGAAAATTGAAAAGTTTAAAAACCTTATAATATAAATATAAACTGTGAGAACGACCCTTAAGGAATCTAGTTAATGATCTCCTAAGGTAAGTTCTTATGCTATATTGGTAACGGTTGCTACATCCTCTGGGAAAATTATTTTATATATATATATATATATATCCATAAGTGGAAAAGCGCAGGCTCGAAACGTTAAAGACTTTTTTCCAGTTCCTGAGCGTTACACTAATACATCTGTTTGTTTTCTACACCACCTGTCTTCGTCTGTTGCTTTGTTTTGTTTTTTTTTGTGAATTCTCCCTATATATATATATTGAGAATTCACAAAGCGCTGTCTTTAAATAGTTGGGAAAATAAATTTCTACATCTTCATAGGACATTCGAATTAGCGCACGCAGCTTCATCAGAGTAAAAGACAAGAGCATCTAATATAAACAAAGGGGAGAAGGAATTAGAACGAAAACATGTTTTGGAAACGAAGTCTAGAAGCCCAATATATTACAAGCATATAATCTAATTTCCTTGGGGCTACGAGGTTCGTAGGTAAGAGTGAGCTTGTAATGGTCTAGGGAAACCTACAATTTATTTACGGGTAGTTTCAATGAAGGGTAGCGGGCCAGATCTTTTTAAATTTAAGGAAAGTTGTAATAAAAAAATATATAAGGTAACTTACTAAGATGATTATCAAAGAGCAATACCTATGCTTACGAGTAAATGTATCCAAAAGATTACCATGGGTTGCTTAAGAAAGTTTGCTCACAGAAATATTACCGAGAATGCCACCTCTTCTCCACAATGGGGCAACGGTCTCTACAATTGGTCCTTTACAATTGGTCCTTTACAATTTGAACCGAGGTCAGAAGTTAAAACCGTTACAATGGATATGTTAGTAAAAAATAAACAAGAAAGGATAGAGGGTCCGGAGGGCGGGAATACAATGATATAAGTGGTGTGGGTCCCCTTGTGTCCTTCAGCAGCTTAACGTTATAACATGCGTGAGGGAACTGTCAAAGGATAACTATCACCCGAGGTTTACACTTATAATTATATGTGTGTGTGTGTACATAAACATGTATATATATATATCATTACATATTATCTTTGATATTATATTCTATAATATATATTTTTAAATATCATTTTTAGGAATACGGAGTGTCAATTACTAGTATTTATCTAAGGTGTATAATGATATCAACCGAACAGAATACGGTACAAATATGAGGAGATTTTTCGATGACCTACATTTAAATCATTCAGGAGTGAGATATTCAATGTAGGATGCAGAATTATAATACGATGTGTAAATAACCATTATAGGAATATATTATTGTAATGATATAATTTAAATTCAATTCAGTAGAATAATGATTTTTATTTTAATTACATATCTGTTGGCATTAATGTTTTCTGCAGGTAATATGGTAAGAATATTATATGTGATAATTAAGATAACGCAATTTTAGATATGAGCCATATTAGAAAATTAGAGTTTCTTGTGTACATGTAATGTGAAAAAATGCGACTTAGGTGCTAATGTAATTATAAAATTATAATTTAGATGTAAGTTATCTATGTATTGAATTAATAACGAGATAATTTATAATTCATATTATATATTAATGGCAAAAATCTAATCACATAAAATTTATGCGGTATTTATAATATGTGTGTATGTGTGTGTGTGTGTGTGTGTGTGTGTGTGTGTGTGTGTGTGTGTGTGTATGTGTGTGTGAATGTATGCATGTGCTTATAAGATTTAGTAGAGATAATGTAATAACGTACAAGGTGAGAAGCTGCTGTTGATCTTCGTTTGGGATTTTATTGCAGATGAAAAAGTGAAATGAAACATTACTGTTAAGATAAATAAAACTATCCATATTCCATTTAGTTATTAGGTACGACCATTAACGAATAAATGTGAATATTATACTCGTAAATTCTTGTTTCTATGACACAAAAACACACACACACACATGTGTACATACATAGGCGCGGGAGTGGCTATAGCCGCAGGAGTGGCTGTGTGGTAAGGAGCTTGCTTACCAACTACATGGCTCCCGGTTCAGTCTCACTGCGTAGCACCTTGAGCAAGTTTCTTCTACTATAGCTTCGGGCGGACCAAAGCCCTGTGAGTGAAAGATGTCGGTCGTATATATGTGTGTGTGTGTGTGAGAGTGTGACTGTGTATGTGAGCGTGACTCTGTGTGTTTGTGTGTGTGTGTGTGTGTGTGTGTGTTTATCCCCCACCATCGCTTGACAACCGATGTTGGTGTGTTTACGTCCCCATTACTTAACTGTTCGGTAAAAGAGTCCGATAGAATAAGTACTAGGGTTACAATAAATAAGTCCTGGGATCGATTTGTTTGACTAAAGGCGGTGCTGTAGCATGGTCGAAGTAGCCAAATGACTGAAAGGAATAAATGAATAACAGGAAAAAGAATATATATATATATATATATATATATATATATATATATATATATATATTTAATACGGCTACAAGAAGAAAAAGTGCCTCTATAGGAATATATGATACAATGATATCAAATCAATCTACAGCATGCTATCTTAAAGATAGTGTGTTTGCACTAGCATATATATATATATATATATATATATTTATATACCTGTTGTGTCGACGCCCCCAGGCGAAGAAGTAGGATCTCCCAAGACATGTAAATAGAGGTAGTCTGGCCGTGGTAGGAGTGTTGAGTAGCAGTCAAGTAGCAGTCAAGTAGCAGTTGTGTAGCGGTTGAGTAGTGATCATCTGAAGGTGCTAGATAGCAGTAGCTTGAGACATAACAATACCTATATAATATACATACCTATATATATGTATATATATATATATATATATATATATATATATATATATATATATATATTTGCAAGAAATAGAGGTTTCCTTGGGTTTTTCTGAAAAAAAATCAAAGCGTCGTTCGAGGCAGCGTAAGAAAATTTCGATACATATATATATATATTTTTGGGGGGGGATAGAAAAGTTATAAACGATGTTATAACTTTAAATTAGCTACTCGTATCCAACATTAAGCCCTAATGCCAAATAAACTTCATTAAATATTAATCTAAATGCATAGTCATGAATACCGGTATCGGGTTATTTTTGTCTTTTTAACGAAATTTTAGTGCTATGTGACATTTTCTGTGGTAGTATGCTTAACTGCATCAGCGAAATTAAAGGAACAAATGAAACTAATTTGATTGATAATGTTCCTTGACATTTAAGGGATGTTTACAATCGTTGCTACCGGAAAAGAATTTTATTGAGTGCTACCCCTAACATTCCTACTCTTGTTTTACCGGCTACAGTAATCAAATAACACACATTCTAAAAGTAGTTTTCACTCTTCCACTTTCTAAGCATACTAATTTCTTGCAGTTCGTATTCGATACACTTAAGTAGTTAATAGCTATGCTTTGTCCTCCTTAATTAGGAATGTAATTAATATATTTGCTGGTTCTAACTCCATTAACAACTAAATTACACTGGTAATATTTACAGTTCTTTGCTTTGTCAATAATCACATTTTTCAGAAAAAACTTTATTTCTCTTTCTTCAACAATGGGAAACTCTTCCACACCTTGGTCTGGAAAAACCTGCAACAGCCTGAAAACTAAGAAGCACCATTGGATTGTATTTTACGACGATCCTAGCTTTTCAACAGTTTTCTTGGCAGGACATTTTAAAACTGAAATATCTAAATATCAGTTTAAGAAATACATAAACCATAATTCTCTTTTTGTTTTTATTTTGCTTCAAATGTGCCCAGTTGGACCTTTTTTATGCACTACGTTTGTATATGTGTATGTGTGTGTGCCAATATGCGTGCCCACACGCACACACACACACACATATATATATATATATATATATATATATATATATATATATATATATATATATATATATATATATATATATACATAGATACATATTTACTTGCATAAAAACATATGATATATGCAAGTAAATATTTATTCCAAAAACGACCTTGTAACCATCCTGATTTAAGCGGTTGTTAATATCATAGATAGAAAGATATATGACATCAAAATATTCGTCTCGCATGGTCAACTTTTCCCGATTGCCTATTGAATTTTTCTTCGGCCTTTCGCGTCCATGCTAATACAGGTTTTAAGAAGAAAATAGTATATCTTCACTTGCTGTGTATTAGCATAATATAGAATATAAAATGGATATTTATTCATCATAAAATTCAAAACTTGTTTAAGAATTTCAGCCATCGGCTATCTTTATTGGGACGACGTATAATCCGTTTGGAGCTGCGTTGATAAATTGTTTGTATACAAATTGAAGAGGCTGATATTTATTCAAGAAAAAAATTTAGTACTTCCATTTTCGACTGGCATCCCATCACACCGCTTCAGATATCAGCATCCGCTTGTGATTACTCATATTCTTGCCAACACTCAAATACGACTACATAATTATCAAGTATTCGCCGAAAATAAGCAGTCCATATTTTCCTTTTAATTGCAGTTAAAGTTTAGATAATTACTAGGTATCACTTTGCTTTCAGACTCTGCCACACGTTAACAAAATTCACAGAGTAAACTCTCCCTCATTGGCGAATACTACATTAAATTAACAATCTCCTTACTTCTAATCCATTCCCTCAAATAAAGTATTATATTGTAGCATAGTTTATTTCAAACTCAGATTTAAATAATTTACTTCACAAAATATTGCTGTAACTCTCAGTTGGATTTTTTCCAGACACAAAGCCACTACTCTACATTTATTTCAAAGCAGTTCTATGTCCTTCTACAGTTGGATAAATGTAGTTGCGGTGTTGTTAGTATATCTATCATAAGTGAAAATATTCTCATTTATTTAAGTTTCCCCTGTCTCAATCATTGAATTACTGTCATGCTGAGCCAAAGCCTGGGCTGGTTTAGCCGAACAAATCGATCGCACTACTGATTTTTGTCTTTCAGTCTGCTACTTATTCTTCCGGTTTGTTTTGCTGAACCGCTAAGTTATGGATCGCAAATGCAAACCAGTACCGGCTGTCAACCAGATCAGAGTGGTGGAAAGCACAAACACACACATACATGCATACATATACGCATACATACATGTGTGTGTGTGTGTATGTGTGTGTGTGTATGTGTGTGTGTGTGTGTGTGTGTGCGTGTGTGTGTGGGATTAGCGAGAGAGAGACGAAAGATGGAAGATACGAGATTCCTTATTGGTCACCACAATTGTTTCGGCCTGTCTAATATTTATCACGATGAAATAAACAGTGTCGAAATATAATTGATGCTTAGCATTTTGACTGACACACCACCAAATCTGCAGTTAGTATAATAATAAAAGAAATGTAAACCTTGTACAAACTAACAACAATTTAGTAAGTTATTCGCAGATCAGTACTTAACATTTAGGAAGCATCACTCTCAGTTCAATAACAGCCTCAAGAAATATGGAGCCGTGACTCGATGTTTCTCGATGCTGACGAGCTTTACCTCAAGCACAAATTCCTCGTGCTAAAATGGGTATTCTATTCACGTCTAGTATGATATCATCTAAAACTTTCATTACACTTTACATATAAAATGCACCATAATCATAATAGATTTTCATCGTAATGAATGAAATGAAAACTATCGTAATATATTGATTCAAAAGCGAGTCTATGTTTGCATAACATCTACTTCGGGAAATATAAATTCACCGGTTGATTTCGCTGAGCAATAGAAGCAAATCTGGAGACAATGTCATTGGTTAGTTGTAACTAAAGTTGACCGAAACAATGAAGTGGAATGTTCTGCAAACGAAATGGTTAGACGCCCTCGTTCTTGTAATACGATTTGATTGGGTAACCAATGAATAGCAGCTATCAAGATTTATCAAACTTCTTTGAAAATATTCAGTATCATCTTGCTGTTTATAGAAGTAATTGTTTAGTAATCTTATTAAACGAAAATTTAGAAACAAAAGAAGATATTTTCTCAGCGGTTACATTGTGATATTTATTATATCAACTTGACAAGTTAATAATTTAACGTGTCTTGCATTATAATATCTTACATCATCACGCAAATATTTGGTGCTGGAAGGTGTATAGAACAGACTACCAAATTATAACAGTGTTTTCGTGTGAGTTGCAATCCGACTATCATCTGTCGTTTCTTTATTTTTCTTCGTAAGTTTTTACTGTATATCGTAGACGTTTTTAAATAGATATCTCTGCGAAAATAAAAATGTGTGAAATAAAAATATAAAATATCTATAAAACAAAGTAAATATGTTAAGAAGAAAACAGTGGCATACGATTAAACTAATGAAGAAAGAACGGATCGTGAGCAAATAAGCCGGAAAGCTAATTCATATAAACGTTAGCACTTTTTTACTTTTACAGTTTTGTGAAAACTATGTCAAAAGTATTTTTGATTATTCACCTTTACCTCTACATTAACATTTCCCTTCCTGTTTCTCTACTCTGCTGTGATTTCTTGGAAAAAATTCTGAATTTAAGTATTATTTTTCACACAAAAGAAATTTAGTATACATAGAACATAATATTCATAGAACATAATATGATACTTTCCATCTTTTCACACAGGAATGGAAAAAAAAACTATATCTGAAAAAGAACATATAGAAAAATATGTCTATATATAAATAAAAAGCACGCACACTCACACACATATATATATGTAAGTATATATCCGCTTCAACTTTTGGCACAAGGCCAGCAATTTAAAGGGAAGTGATAGATCGTTTACATAGACCCCAGTGCTCAACTGCTACTTTATTTTACTGACCCCGAATGAATCAAAGGCTAAAGTCGCCATCGGCAGAATTTGAACTCAAAACGTAAAGACGGGCGGTATGCTGCTAAGTACTCTGCCGGTCGTGCTACGACTCTGGCAGCTCGCTACCTTAAGAAGAAAATTATTTGAGCTTTCAGGACCTTATGCTGGAAAAGTCAGAAAAGTATCGAAATAAATATATTAATACTTTCTTACTCTTACCCATGATACAGTTAGTGTTTTTAATATAAATTTACTGGCCTGAAACCTCTAAAGGATTTTTCAACATATGTATTATATATAATATATATAAATGTGTGTGTATATTTATAAGAATGTATCACATACGTGTGCGTATATGTATGTCAGTGTTCATAAACTTTATCCACCAATTGAAATCTGTACAAATTTACAGAATTATATATAGCTGGGTTCCACTCTTAACCAGCATACTAGAAAGCACTCAATCTGCAACAAATTGCACCAGAATCATGATGCAGATGTGTAAAATTATATTAAACGCCAGATAATCTTTGGATTCCTGTGATAAAATTCTGCGGATTACAAATGCTGGCCATGCATCATTAGATGCGCTAACGGATAGCATAGACTCATCTGAGATTAAAGAGTTCACTGCCCTTTCATATACAGATACCCAAACACAGTTCAATGTCTTTTATTCTGATAATGATCGGCATTTTGACAACTTCAGGAACAACCTTATCAATGCTTTCAGAGAATTCAATCTTAGGATAAAGAGGAAGCACCAACAAAAGGGGTCGTCTTCAGAAAATCTGCTGACAGATTTCCAATCCGTCGAGAACAACTCAACTACGTACCTTTTCCGATCAAAATTATATATCAACGTTTATGCAGCAAAAATGTAAATGAAAATTCTTTGAAATGATCATTGGGATGTTATAACGATGCTCTGGCTTTAACCCTTTGAAGGTGGGATGCACACATATCCGCTCAAAACATCATTACTTTTATCTGCGGAAAGCGGTTTTACCACTCAGCTCTGACAAGAAAAATCTCCTTATCTGGTAAGTGAAACCTTGGAGTCAATTTCCCGAATTTTGGAGTCAAGAAGTCAATTTTGGAGTCAATGAGTCAATTTTCGGAATTTTACTTTATTGCTTCACATATTTCATCAAATATCTCTTTACAGAGCAAGAATCAAATACGTTTAATGACGGATACGAAAACCAGACCAACAGGAGATACTGAAATTATATTGCAAAAGAAGAAAATATCAATTCTATTTTTTTGGTCGATAATTGACATCGATACGGGAATGACCATGAAATTTAATTTACGCTCTCAAAGGGTTAAGCAACGTCAAGCAAAATTGATTTCACAGAAAATGTTTCTGTTAATCCTAATATCCTGACCTAACATGACGTAAGCCGAAAATATAATGGCTCAATCCTCTTAAGCGGTAATGTTAGAACAAGTGTTGCGAGAATGCGTTGCTTTAATACAGAGCTATTTAATAGCTATAGCTGTCACAAAATATTCAGTAATAATTGCCAAACTGCATACCAAATTTTGCAATATATATATCACACATCCACGCCTAGTGCTGCCAATGACACAAACCCACACCTAACTATCAATTGCATTATTCCCAAAAAACATTTTTTCAACGGTCTGTGCCTTAAAAGCCAATTGTATGTTAAGCATTTAACACCAATTATACTGTTTATACAAGTAAATATAAGAGAATACGTTTAAGTCTACCTTCTGTTAACGTATGCACTCATTGACGAACAAAAGAGCAAGCAATGAAGCAATGCAAATCTAATTGAAAATTAGAATGTGATTAAAGCTCACGAGCAAAATATGCATAGAAAAATATGTCAAATATTGCTCTAATTTGTCCACAATTCTCAACTTAAAACAAGAGTTCATATTTTTTCTGTTTACAAATCCCAAATACTTACAGAATATTATTCCCTAAAGCGTAGTGTAAAAGCAAATAATAAACAGTATTGGTTTTTATTTCTGTCATAATTTCATAACCTTATCATAGACCTGTAACTTCGAAGGTTCTCCTGAAACTAATACAAAATTGGGCATAATTTTTATTCCAATGAACACAAATCATTCAAATTGTATATGATAGATTAACTCTGACAGTTCACACTAAATTCTCGAATTATCGCTGTTAAATTAAGACATGCAATATTATATTCACTTCTTCACAGCTACTTTCACCTTGTCCCTATATTCAAATCGTCGTCCCAAACTGGTTTTTCTCCGTTCATTCTACCTAAACATGCGCCTTCGTAACCAGTTCGGAGAAAAACGTGTCTTTATCAGCTTCAAACGCGTGTCCAGCATATCAGATCATTTATCCACACTCCTCCCCTACGAACTGGTTGTCACCAGCCGAGGAACGCATTTTGAACATATCTTCTGCACAAAGCCTTCCATAATCTTCTGAGTGCATTGTAACGGCAGTGCAATTGTGCAGTGGTGCAGTTGTGCAGTTGTGCAGCCAAGTCATAGAATATGTCACATCTGTTCCTGCGAATCAATTTGTCCCCTCATTGAAAATCCGTGTCAGTTGTCGCAATTAAAGGTCTCTCACTGCATAATTTGACAGCCGCGCTAAATTCCCCTCTTCAAATTCTATCTATTAATGCGCATTATTCATGTCAATGATATAATTTCCGTAAGCAATGCTTAGCTTTCTGCGAATATCAGACTGCTTACTCTCGTCTTGCATCAAGAACTCAATGACAGTACATTACTTCTACTTGGAACTCACTATTCGCCTGCAATGAAAAGTAATTGGGGAAAAATCAAAGATTCACCATACAGAGAGAATAACTTTACGTGCGGGTCAAATCTGAACAAAATATGTCAATAAAGAAAAATGTTAAGACTATTTAGACGTCGTATTCATTATAGCCCTCCTTTCATAATTCAACACATTGCAGAACATGCAGTAATATCTTAGATCAACAGTCACAATATTTCATAACGGGACAGAAAAATCAATTTGCCATTATGATCCGTGATTGTGTTATTGGAAGAGATTAATATTTATGAAGATTTTATCACATTAAGTAGACGAACAGCGTTTAAGTAGAAGAGCCAAGATATAGGTCCCTACGAAATTGATGCTTATTCATGGCGCCGAAAGTTATCACTCATAGATACATGATGTCAGAATAACGGAAATATTGCATTTTAGTTTATTTAATTATATTTCTCTTAATTTCATTCCATTCCATTGCCGTGGCAAATTTGAAGAACTTATGTATGAGTGTGTGCGTGCGTGTGTGTGTGTGTGTGTGTGTGTGTATGTGTGTGTGTGTGTGTGTGTGTGTGTGTGTGTGTGTGAGTGACAGTGAGCGTGTGCGTGTGCCTGCGTGAGTATGTGTGTATAAACAAAGTTGAAAACACATAATACGAAGTGTGTATGTGTTGTTATTTCGTCGGGCGGCTGCGTCGTTTAGGCGTAACAGAATATAATCTCAATGCCTTTGGTGTAAAAACACCCAAAAGCAGATCATAGTGAAAGAAGACAATTCACTCACATCACATCCCTTTCTTCGGGACGACAGACATCGATGCTTCGTCATTGTTTTGACTTGCCAATGCCTCAATGCGGCATACCATGCAAGGGGTCTGCTTGTGAGGAATAATTTATTCCTCCGTTTATCAAGCTGGTATATGGCGGAATGTATTATTATTTCAACCAGGAACACCTGGGTAGCTATAATTGCAAGATTTGTAGCTTTTAATTTAAGATATATGTATAATTTAAGATTATATATATATATATATATATATATATATATATATATATATATGTATATATATATATAATACAAAGAATATATATGTATGTATACACACATATATGTACATACTTACATCTACATGTGTATATAGATGCATATCAGGGTACAGGGCGTTAGAACAATGAACTACAGACAACGGAACGAACACATAGGAAAACAGATAGCAACTTGGAATTAATCCTTCGTCAGCTGCCTCTATTCTAACTAGACGTTTCGAAGATAAGGCAGAAAGTACTCTAGAATAGTCTCTTCCTGAGTAGTGGATCGACCCACTAAACAGAGGATTCCAAGGTGGCAAACACAAACCAAGACAGGAAAAATTGGACAGTGAAAACAACATTAAAAAGCCGTACGGCCAAACGCGAATCTGATGTAGAACGCTAACATACATATATATATATATATATATATATATATATATATATATATATATATATATATATATATATATATATATATATATATATATATATATATATATATATATATATATATATATATATATATATATATATATATATATATATACATATATATGGCTTCGTGGCTTAGTGGTTAGGTTCAGTTTCCGTATAACAATCCATAGATGTCTGTTTATTTACACATTCACTGCATCTTAAGTTCTTTATTCATTGCCTGTTAACCCTTCTTCCTCCCATTCGGTATGTCATATCATATTAACAGCACGGTATTTATTACTTGTATCCTTAAACTAAATTCACTTACAAGCTAACCCTTTTGACGCCAAGCAACCTAAGACCGCTCATTACTGCTTTAAAGTAATTTAAACTATAACCATTCAGCAAAAGTTTTGCTAATTTCTTTTGCAAATATTAGCTTAATAATTACAGTTATTTTGTTAAAGTCTTCGTTATTTCCAAAATTAATTGAAACGGAGACAGTTTTTCAGCAAAATA
Source organism: Octopus bimaculoides (assembly GCF_046866305.1). Taxonomy (NCBI): domain Eukaryota; kingdom Metazoa; phylum Mollusca; class Cephalopoda; order Octopoda; family Octopodidae; genus Octopus; species Octopus bimaculoides. The sequence continues at coordinate 7,924,623 of NC_142952.1, forward strand.
TGAGAAATAAAGGGTTAAAAACGTTCCTAAAAAAGTAGTTAAGAACATGGAAGCAGAATCTCGTGCATAATGAATTTTATAAGAATTATACCTTGTTACATTAATTATCAGAATGAGACGACTTGACGCGGCTGTTTGGACTCTGAGAATCTGGCACGGCTTATTGGATATTCAAATCAGTTTGGCAACTGTACTTTTTGGAGCTGAGGGCTAACATATGGACACACGCACACACGGACGAATGCGCAGAATTCCACAAAAGAGAGAGAGGGGGAGGAATGAGAGGAAGTGCAATACTTTAATTGAATACGACTGAAATATATTCTTTATCCACTTCTCGTAAGAAAAAGGGTCGGGTGGGGAGAGCGAGCGAAATATTAAAATAAAAGAAACCCTTTCATTTCGTTACCATATTTTCCTGAGATACATTGGCTTTGTTTCAATTAATTTTGAAAATAATGAATTAAATAAAACAATTTTTGTCATTATTAAGCTGAAGTTTGGAACATTCATTAACACGAAATTTCTAGGGCATTTTAATTTAAATCACTTTAAAAGAGAAAGTTTGAATCATAAAATGAAGGGCAATCTCACGTGGGTTGGTACCAAAGGTGTTAAAATGTCTGACGTCAGGTAATAATGAAACTCAAAGTTGCTGTGTCAAAGTTTTATCCATAAATGCTACCCGGGTACTGCATGGATTTAAAGATAAAATCAAATACCTTCATACCCTAGTGTAAATGTAGTATAAGGTGCTGTGATGCCATTAGGGATAACTGACTCCACATTCATTAGAAACGGCAATCTAATTTTCTAGAAAAACATTACGAAATTCTCCTAGCCAAAAACAACGGTTTTTGCTCCAAAGTCCCAAGATCTATGATTAAAAGGTACCTAACACATTGATCGAGGAGAAATCCATAGGATGCCATAGTCATTATACATTCCAAGTAATTATCTAGCTATACACTTCATATAATGAAACGGAAGACCTACATCAGCTAGGCAGCCAACCAGTACAAACATGCTACTCTAATTCTCATACAACCAAACAGATCGAACCAAAGATCATATATATATATATATATATGTGTGTGTGTGTGTGTGTGTGTGTGTGTGTGTGTGTGTGTGTGTGTGTGTGTGTGTGTGTGTGTGTGTGTGTGTGTGTGTGTATGTGTGTGTGTGTGTGGGTGTGTGGGTGTGAGTGTGTGTATATATATATATATATATATATATATATATATATATATATATATATATATATACACATACACGTTTATTCCACAAAACTTCCGTTTACTAACTCAACTACACGAAATGACTGACCAGGAGCTATTTTGGAAGACACTTGCCCAAATAACCAAGCAATGGTTATCACTGAACCCGAACGTGTTTGCAAAGCAAATATCTTGGCCTCACTGACATATGATATACATATATATATGCTTATATATATATATATTTAAATAGAGAGAGAGAGAGAGAGAGAGAGAGAGAGAGAGATCATATTATATTATATTATATATTATACATATAATGATAAATCTTGCTTGTTTAACAACACTCAGACAACTGACACAACACTCACAACATTCATTTATTACTTTCCATATAGCATAGATGTTTACATCAATTCAATTATATTATATTATATTATATTTTATTATATTATATTAAGTAAATGCATTATATCACATGATATATCAATATACATCATTTTTATCTAATAGATCTATCAATCTTAGACATTTAATACGATTAACTTTTGCTTATATATATATATCGATATCTATATTTATTTACTCGCATATATATATGTATATATACACAGACATCTATATATATTTATATATACATATAAATATGTGTGCTTATATATATGTATATATATACATATACATATACATTATCATTCAAACACGCACATATATATACATATATACATGTGTGTGTGTATATATATACATACGTATGTACATTTATGAACATGTGTATGTATGTGTCTATTTTCTATCTATGTAGGCATACCTGTATGTGTTTATACATAGTTATTTCTCAACATAAATATTTCGGTAAATATATGTGTATGTGTACATATGCAAATGTGTCTGCATTTATATTTGTGTATGCAAGGATATACATACTTGTCTACTTCGATTTTGCATATGGATAACTTAGCGTTTGCATGCATGTGTATATGTTTGCTCTCCTCATTTATCTGTAGGAGAGAGTAGGCTCGAAACGGCAATGACTTCCATTATTCCTCAGCGTCAAAGTAATTCACCTTGTTTCTTGCTGTTAACTCATCTGTCCCCGTGATTTTGTTTATTTTGAACACTTTTGAACTATACATAAATACGTTCATACATATATGACTGTATGTATGCATGTATGTTTGTATGTATGTATGTGGGCATGTGAACACTTCATTACTCATCGTTCCTATCTAGTGAGCTGTAATGTGTGTCAGCCAAGTTATTGATGAAATGTCTTTGTCCCTTCATCTGTCCCATTCAGAATCTGACCCAGCGTGCTTACTCAGAAAGTCGGGAGGTTATCCACACCTGTGACTATTCATGCATGTAAAAAATATTTAAACAAAACTCGGCACATGAATCTAATTGATATTCATTCGTCAGTGGCAGCTGGCTTACTGGTTAGTTTACTTCTCTTATTCTATTAGTAATGTTTCCTTGTTTGTTATACGGATATAGCTAGTACCAGAGCGTCACACTACCTGTGGTATTATTTTATTCCATCATTGCACTCATCTTGCATGTGTATGGGTAAATACGCTTTTCTCTCTGACGCCTTGTCTTTCTTGTGTGCTTATGTATATGTATATATATATATATATACATATACGTGTCTGTGTCTGTATGATTATATATATGTATGTATATATATATATATATATATATATATATATATATATATATATATATATATATATATATATATATATATATATATATATATAATCATACAAGCACGCATATATATATGCATATATACATATACACTTATATATATATACATGAATATATTACATATTTTATATTTACTTATTCATATATGATATATATATATATATATATATATATATATATATATATATATATATATAAATTAGTGTGTGCATTTAAACACAACAGAGGTGACGCTAACTGGGCACCTTACATGCTACAAGGAACACTCAAAGTTCAACCCACGGTCAAGAGCAATTTCGAAGGTGATGAAAAAAAAAAACATTTACAACATTTACATCCCTAGATTTCGATCATTAATTGACAAATAAAACAATTTGTTAGGCGAAGTTCTCATCAGCGGAAGCGCCACAAGTCCACATATAACTATGAGATAAAATAGCACGTCTCATCTTTATATATTATAATTTTTCTAATCCACCGAGCAAGCGCAGTTTTAGTCAGCAGCAAATAAAAATGTCGACTTGATATAATATAATATAATATAATATATAAAGATGATGCATTATATATATATATATATATATATATATATATATATATATATATATATATATATATATATATATATATATATATATAAAATGCCCTTTACCATTGCCAACACGGCCACTACTACTACTACAACCAACAAAAAAATGCCCCCACGTGGACTATTGACACCAGTAAGGAACAATTATGAACTCTTCATTTAATTTCATTTTTATAAATATGTATTTTTGATAAGGTTCGTTTTAAAAGAACCGAAACATGTTAAAAATATCTCAGACTAAATTTTTAATTAAAATTCATTTTTTTATATATTGGCGTTTTCAAACTTCTTTTTTATAAATATATATATATATATATATATATATATTTTCAAGGTTTCAAATTTGTATATTTAAAAGAGATAGAGACTTCGAACTTGACAGATCCGTATTCCATTTATTCAATTATTTACCATCCGATGTCAACATTTCTGTGCCCAAACCTATCCAGCGACTGATCCGTTGGATGTCTGACGTTTGGCACTTCCTCAGGAATGGTTTCCATCAGAACCTATTACGAAAAAACACAAATAACGATCATAACAAATTATTAAAAATTATTAAAATTTCCTTAACGTAGCTCCACCATGCTGTCTTCGTACTAGATATGTATATGTATATATATATATATATATATATATATATATATATATATAATTCACATGCAGCATCCCTTCCTTGCTATAAACATCTTGTATTTTTTTTTCATTCCAATAATGTACCATCCAAAGTGATTTTCTGCAGATATTCCTAATTAGATCAATTGACAGCACACATGGTTCCTATTTTATTATCACACTCGTAAGATGGAAGACTTCAGTAAATGAGAGATAAAAATCTCAAATAATGTGCAAGATTACGATGAAGATCAATGTCAAACTTGTATTTACTGGAAATAACGATACATCATAAAACTTAATACAGCTGTCCAGATAACGATCAACTGGAAATACAAAGTTGAGCTTAACAAGACTTCATATACATATTACGACCTATAGAGCTATAAAAATGATCTTTATACACAAGCTGAGAGAATCTTACGCATTTGAAATCCGTATTAAATAATTAACTAGAAGATATTTATCATCTTCATAATAGTCCGAATACCTCAAGCTAATATGAGATACGTTAAATAAAAGAGATTAAAGCAAGAACGGAAACAATTGCTTCTGTAAAGTAGTATATTCGAAGTAATATACGTGCTTCCTGTATTCACAATTATGCACCTATGTATGTATGTATGAAAATGTATGTATGTATGTATGTATATATGTATATATATATATATATATATATATATATATATATATATATATATATTTACGAGCAAATATATGAACACACACACACATATATACATAATTGTATCCATGTCTCTAAGCAAGTATATGTGTGTGTGTACATATGTGCGCATGTATATATATATATATATATATATATATATATATATATATATATATATTAAAATCACTCTTGGTGCCGAAGGAAGTCAAAGAAATAGCAAGACGTGGAAATAAAATGTGGTAGAGTATGTTTATCACTTCAATACATGAAATAATAATAATAATAATAACGTTTTATAGATTCTCAGCAAACATGGAGGATACATACACGCCTATGTATATATATATATATATATATATATATATATATATATATATATATATATATATATATATATAAATGTAATGCACACACATATATACACTTAAACAACGGATATATGCATGGACATATCCACACAGAATTCTGTATTCTCAGAAATTGTCTTTACAACTTTTGGGATACCGGTTTTCAGATCATAAGGACGAATGGTTCCTAGGACAGATTTTTAAAAGAATTGAACTGAAAATACAAGAGATTTGAATGGATAACATTGTAGCGGCAATGTTTGTTAATGTATGACAATATATTACCCAAAAATATAAATAAAAATCAAGGCAAAGTTCAAATTTAAATATAAGAAGGGACAAGGTGTCGCCTACGAAATGGATTTATGCTATACGTCGTGAAAAATATAAACAGGATTGTAAGAAAAGGCTTTATGGATTATTCTGAATATAGATATTGTACAACATACAAAAGAAGAATATGTATGAAAGGTTTAATATGAGATAATGTTTAAATGTAAGAATGATAAAATAACAGAATCAGCTATAAAAAAAATGATATTGTCTTGGTGGAAGCAAAGATTTTTTTTAACAATAATATACATTTTCAAAATACACTTCGATAAAAACGTAAGATACGGTTTTACAGTTTAGGTAATCTATAATGGACGTATAAATAAAGAGGTAACAAAAAAGCAGTTAATTAGAATCTTTGACTCGGTATATCGGATATGATGGAAGAAATACTAATGATTTTGTAAGTCCGTGGTATTTCGCTATGCAACTATAATGTTATATGTTATATGTTACTATGATTGTATAACGAAATACCACGTACCTACTAATCATTAATATTTACGTTCCAGCTTCCAAGAATGCGTTTAATAAGTAAATTGGTACGTCTAATAACATTACACAGCTTTGTTTGGTGGCTATTTAAGTAATGTGTTCTAGGATGATTAATAGGTTACATGGGTGCTGACGAATAGTCAAAGCCCACCGAACTATGGCATATACGTCCATTACCCATTTTTCACCTTCGATCTCATTGTTTATATCTGACGCCTCGTATATGAAACGCAGTAGCAGAGATCATTGCTGGCTATAATTTCTATGGAATACCTGTAGAAATAACCTCAACAAATGATGGAATAAACATCAGAATATATCGGCTAAAACATCGTTCCCTTCAAGACGATCAAGTGAGTTCCTCATGACATGTAACACAAGCCAACAGATATTTTGTTGTCGTGGCGTTCTTACCTGATTTGAAGGTCTTTTTGATATGGTGAATCCAAAAGTGGTATCCATTTTTCAATCACATAAAGATTTCAAGATACCCAACCCCACCATTCATCAGTGGGTGATACATGTAGGGTTTAAGATGATCAAATATCCCCTGGGGCAACAAAGTCGATCCACGAAATAGCCATGCTTTTTTATGTATGTGTGACACCAGCGCTGGAGGAAACATTGGGTGATCAAAGAATGGTCGCAGCTGCACTATTTCCAAAATCACCTTGATAAATTCTCTGAAAATCTCGATGACACAAGTAACAAGCAGGGGAAATGTTTCTCTCGGGACACAAAGTCAATGGAACAAAGGTATCAAGGCAAGTGAGACTTGAATATGATGTCGGATTATTGCTAGAACTTGACCCGTGTTCTTCTTGAGGATCAGTATTCAAGAAAATCATCCAAACGAAAATTCATGGGAAATTAGGCATAAAGAATAATTTAATTTGACTGAGGAAATTTTAAGATTTTTTTATTAGATTTCCAGTAGAATTTAAAGCAAGCATTCTGGTTTTGAAGAAAAAAATATTTTTTTATGTTACGCCTTGTTCCTCACAAGCTGTTTTATTGGAAAGAAAAAAAGCAATAAAATTCTTTGGATGTAGTATCTTAAAGACTTGACATGGTGGTAATAAATGGATGTCATTTACAAATGCTGTGAGTCAAAAAATCCCTAGTTCTTGTCCAAATTCTTTGAATAGCAGTGAAAAATTTGTGTTTGTGTGTGTGTGTATGTGTGTTTGTCTGTGTCTGTGTATCTGTGTGCGCGTGTACATTGTATGTGTCCTCCCAAATCACTACTGCTTGACAAGCGGTGTTATTTTCTTTACGAACCCCGCAGTGTTTGGAAAGATTCCATTACAATGATGTATCGCGTATAAAATATTTTGATGGCATTACAAGCGATCTTTTGGGACGCATTACGTACACATTCACAAGTAAAATCCATTACTACTCTCATTCTGGCCAATAAACAAGAAAACATTGAGTTCCTGTTTCAGTTCGTACGGAAGGCAAGGAACAAGGATTTGAATGTTCTCCAGTATGGAACATCGTGGATAAAGCCAGGGAGTATTTCAATATATTCAGCATAGCTGCAGTCTAATGGCTGAAACACATATGTCTATCCAGAAGGATAGACATATCGTTGAGAACAATGGGCTTCGTTGGTGGTACTGTGATATCTCTATTCTAGGTGTTGGTGAAGTGGAAGAGACTATAAGGGTCAAGTGGTGAAGGCAAAATTTCGGCCTTCTAAAGGCATCTGGAAAATGTAAAACTGCTGTCAGAGAAAAACTATTGTTCTACCGTGGGAAAAGTTCTGTTGAAGCGTGAATTTAAATTTGACTATGGTGGATCGAATTCACTTTATGCCTGCAAGATGCCAAGATGCACTACATCTATATATATATTATATTATTATTTAATTGAAAACCACGCATCCATTCCCAAGTATAAATATATATATATATATATATATATATATATATATATATATATATATACGATGGCTTTCTTTCACTTCACGTCGACCAAATCCACTCACGAGGTGTTGGTTGGGCCGAGTGTATAGTAGGGGACACCTGACCAAGGTGCCACGCAGTGGGACTGAACCTGGAACCATGTATATGAGTGAGTGGGAAAATGAAAGAAAGGGGCACTCAACACATTCAGTTTGACTTAAAACAACGTATTTTAACTGCTCTAATGTCCCCTCATACCTAAACACCGCTTTATGCTCATATTGCTGCATGTGTGTGTGTGTGTGTGTGTGTGTGTGTGTGTGTGTGTGTGTGTTAGAGAGAGAGAGAGAGAGAGAGAGAGAGAAAGAGAGAGAGAGTGCGCGCGCATATATATATATATACATATATATACATATAAACTTACGGACAGACAGACAGACACACTCAGACAAGTAGACAGACGTAGGAGACGCGGCGGCTGGGTGACGTGCAGACATGCTTATTTGTATAGTAAGTACGTGCGAAATGCTTAACAGTTACGGGGGTAGACAGAGATAGTTTGATATAGAGATGATGAGAAGTGGAAGGAAGGTGAGAGGTGGAATAAGAGGGGGTGATAAACGGTAATAAAGAAAAAGGGAGGCGTCAATGGAAAGAGAGAAAGAAAGAGATCGAGAGAGAGAGAGAGAGAGAGAGAGAGAGAGAGAGAGAGAGAGAGAGTGTGTAGAGATAATACTTGACATATATCGTACATGTTACCAAGACCTGACCTACTGACATTTTTCCTGTTTTTTTCAACTACTGTACGCTTACTATCCCGTTATACTACTTCCCGCGCTGTTTATAACAATACAAGTGCGCTACTTTGTCTAAGAACTTGTGTAGTGTTCTGCTTTTCATAAAGAATGGCTTTCATTTACAACTCGCTTAAATATTTACTGAACTCATCAAACGGAACTTCTCTT
>NC_142952.1:7938473-7953473 GCF_046866305.1 Octopus bimaculoides
TAATAAATAAATTTAGTATCATATCATATATTATATATATTTTAATTGTCTAGCATTGGATTAAAATTTACAAATACTATAATGTATTTATCTTAAGTATAAATCTATATTAGTATATTTATAATTTAATTAAAGTTATAAAGTTATAAATAAATTAAATTATTTTATTTTATTTCATCTGAAATGGTTATTTCATTTAAGATCATTTAAATTATGTTTAATAATAATAACAATAACATACAAATAGATTTATAATAGACTCTATAGTGATTAGAAACATTTATAGTGTCATATTACATATTTCCGGTTCTGTTTTTTTTTTCGAATGCATGAATGTATAACTTTATAAACAATGATGTTATTTTCCTCTGAAAATCTAAGTAAATTTCTGTTTTGTTACTTATTTCTTTATTTATAATGACTGTAGTGGAGGCGCAATGACCCAGTGGTTAGGGCAACGGACTCACGGTAGTAGGATCGCGTTTTCGATTCCCAGACCGTGCAGTGTGAGTGTTTATTGAGCAAAAACACCTAAAGCTCCACGAGGCTCCGGCAGGGGATGGTGGAGAACCCTGCTGTACTCTTTATCTCACTCTTTCTTCCTATTTCTGTTGTACCTGTATTTGAAAGGGCCAGCCTTGTCACACTATGCGTCACGCTGAATCTCCCCGAGAACTACGTTAAGGGTACACGTGTCTGTGGAGTGCTCAGTCACTTTCACGTAAATTTCACGAGTAGGCTGTTCCGTTGATCGACTCAACTGGAACCCTCGTCGTCGTAACCGACGGAGTGCCAACCAACCAACCAACTATAATGACTATATTAGTACATAAACGAAGATTATGATAATTTTTATAGATAGTTATATATATATATATATATATATATATATGCGAGTAAAAATAAATACAAAAAGGGGGGGTTGTATGATTGTGTATAGAGGAATATATTATTTTGTTTAAAAGAGTTCCAACACTGTCTGTTTTTTATGTTTTATTTATATTCCTGCAGAACCAATGTGGGGTATAGAATATGGAATATACAATATATAATATAATATACAATATATAATATAAAATAAAATAAATATATATATATGCATATACTTATATTTGTCATAGACGTTATAATACTTTGTAAACTGTGTATATCCTTTTCTTCTCTTCTTTCAAAATTATATACCCATAAAAATTATAAAGATATTCATTTACTGTATTTCTCTTTCGAATATCATAATACGTTCATATGCGGATAGAACACTTTAGATAATATAGTCCTACATGCAGCTAAGACAAGGGATGGTCACAGCTAGAATCTCTTTGATCGAAAGTCTGTTCACGATGATAAATCGTAGTATTAATCTTTACTTTTCGAGGCGGTGAACAGGCAGAATCGCCAACATCCAGGGAAAATGCTTTGCAGCATTTCGTCCGTCTTTACACTCTGAGTTCAAATGCCGCCGGGGTCGTTGAAAATAAATACCAGTTGAACACTTGGTCGATCAAACCGACCTAGCCCCTTCCCGGAAATTTCTGGCCTTGATCAAAAATTCGAAACCAATATTATTCTTTACCGTTTTAACGGCAACCTTGTGGTTCCATCGAAATGGTACGTCTCCGGATGGATTCAAATTTCGTCACTGGAAATATATGTCACTACTGAGTCTCGAACTCAGCACATATATTCTTGAGAACATAATATATTGCCTCATTTCATATGAGGTATATAATCGTAGAAACTACTGTAAAAATGGGTCCAGTTTCTTTTGTTATTGAATACTTTCCTTCTTTCAATCGTTATATTTAACCTGTGAAGGTTTTACGTCTATCATTTCTGTGCTGCAAATGTAGTTGGGAAACTAGCGGCGTAAAACAAACTCATCATGGAGAAAATATGCTTTTGCTGACGTGTTGCATTATTTAGAATATATTTGTCGCTATAAGTCAATCACTGACAACCGATATATCAGTATATAATTTTGTATTTATAAAATTTTAAAATGAGAATGGCTATAAATCTTGTTACGAAACAAAACTGAACGGCAACCAACTGTGCGATCTTATAAAAATGTGACAATCACCTTCATTTTGTAGATGGAACATAAATAACATCCTGCGGCTTTTAGATATAATAGAATTTGACCACTTTCTCTGAATTCCAGATATTACGAAAATGGCTTCCTTATTAGGTAATTTTCTGCTACACTCTTCTTCATAAATATTGACAATTAGTATTAACTTGAAATATCGCAAACCCTGTTCCTTATAAGTCCACTTTTTAAATCAACCATCAACAAATATCTTCTCTTGCTGTTTTGTGAAATTTAATATTTTCTCTTTCTATTTTGTCAAATTTATTGTGCCAGGCCTCTGCGGGTTTTTAGTTCTAGCTTCATCTATCGCTGACATTATATAGGTGCAAGTATGACTGAGAGGTTAAGAAGCTCGTTTGGCAACCGCATGATTTCTAGTTCAGTTCTACCGCACGGCACCTTGAGCAAGTATCCTCTACAATAATCTCTGGCCGTTGATTAATGCTGAACCACTTATAGCCATTATTAACTAGGCTGCTACAATACCACCTTTGTTTTGGTTTCAGTTCAACCCGGAGTTTTAGCGGTAGACCAACCTGAGCACTTATAGTACACACGTGTTACATTACGTCATCCAACGGAATCTTTTAAATGGACTTTATCTGCAAAATCTTGAAGGTGTCAGACTTGTTTATAGTTTTCCTGAACCATTCTTTTCAAAAATATTTGGCAAAATTCCAGGACACGGTTAACTGCGATAAAACTACATGGATGATACTCCACATCAATGATACTCCACATCAATGATACTCCACATCGATGATACTCCACCTGCATTTATTTATTATAATTATCGCAGCATTTGTGGAGTAAACATTTAAATTTTCCGGTTTGATGTTTGGCACAGGCGAACTGGCAAGCTGTTTGGCACAGACGAGCACGCCAGACAAAATGCTTAGTATCATGTCTTCCGACTTCACGTTCTGAGTTCAATTTGCACACATCGACTTTGTCTTTCATCCTTTTGGGATCGATAAAATAAATACCAGTTGAACCGGGGGAAGAAATTCTGATTGACTAGCCTCTCCTCTCTAAACTTCAGGCCTTGCGCCTTTAGTACAATAGAATATATAAGAAACTGCAGAGCAATCCTTTCAATCTTGCTGCTTGTTTAGTACGATTGTAATCGAGACTTCATACATTTTTGACCAGCGAATATATATTGGATTATTCTAACTCCAACATAATTGATAATGAACGTCTGCTTGTGTTGGGAATCTGCAATTACCTTGTTGTTTCCTGGAACCTTCTGGAAAACGGCAAAGCAATTATTCTTTCGTTTATAATGCATGATGGCACAGACAATGAAGAATACACTTCCTGACACTTTTCTATGCATTGTTCGGAATTGGTAACATATTCCGGGAAAACATTGATTAAACGCGTTCACGAATGTAGCACATATTTCAGGAAAATAGTGAACGTCGTAGAGGGTCGTCTGTTGAAAATAACATGCTTCCCGTGTCATCATCAAGAGTAGTGTTGTATAAAAAGAAAAACAACAACGACTGTATTGTATGTAACTTTTATGTTATTTCTTTCACTTGTTTAAAATCACAGGATTGCGGACACGCTGGGGTAACACATTGAAGGGACCAAGTGTATTCAAAGCAAGCTTTTTTAATCACGTATTCATTCTTCAAATTATGTCTAAGTCTTCAATATTACGTTGGAAAATGGAACATTCAAATCAAAATCTTTTCTATCTGACAGAAAAAGCTGCGTTTTGATAATTTTGTAAACGTAGTCTGTTTTACTATTCTTAGCCATTGCTGTTCCAGGAACCCTCTGTTATGACAAATATTCTGAAGGAACTCTCTACTCATTGTATTTAATAAAATACAAGAAATCCTGTGTCTTTTTTTTTATTGTTTTGTCCATTTATATTTATCTATTTATTTATTCAGTATTCGACTAAACGAAATATTCAAAATGAAAAAGAACTCAAGCACGAGCATTCCTTCTTCATGTTACAGCGGAAAATTCTGAAGACATGTATGACGAAACAATAACAAATGAAAACGATGCAAGGATTTTGGTTCCTGTTGAAGATCTCGTCCCGCAGACGCCATTCAACCCGGAGATTTATTCAGAGGAGGAAATGCTGAAGAAATCAAAAGACTTCTACCAAACAATGAATGCCAGAAGAAGTTGTCGATTTATCTCTTCAAAGCCTGTACCCATCGAAATTATCAACAACCTTATTCTTACTGCAGGTTCGACCACCGTTTCTTTTATATATTTTTTCTAATACGTTCTTTCTTTAAAAAAAAACCCATAAAGTATATATTATGAAAGGCGTACGCATAGCTTTGAGGTTAAGAAGCTCTCGTTGCAACCATATGGTTTCAGGTTCAGTCCCACTGCGCCGCAACTTGGATGCTCAGAGCCGACCAATACCTTGTGTGTTAATTTTGAAGACGGATAGTGTGTGGAAGCTTATCGAATGTATGTTAGTGCATGTATGAGTGTATGTGCATGTGTGTGTGTGTGTGTGTGTGTGTGTGTGTGTGTGTGTGTGTGTGTGTGTGTGTGTGTGTCTGTGTTTGTGTGTGTGTGTGTGTGTGTGTGTGTGTGTGCGCGCGCGTAATGCTGATAACAAGGCAAGATAAGATATAAATAATGTTGAGAACAAGACAAGTTAGAAAATAAATAATGTTGATAGCAAGACAAGTTTGGAAATAACGTTGATAACAAAACGAGTTTTAAAAAAATAACAGTACTGAATAATGTTTATAACAAATAAGTTCGGAAACATATAATGTTGACAACAAGGCAGGTTCGGGAATAAAAATGCTGAATAAAAGACAAGTTCAGAAATAAATAATGTTGACAATAAGACACGTGAGATGACAGAACTTGAAAAGTAAATAATTTCTGAATGGATCAAGTGACATTCCTAAGAACCACAATAGTGAAAACAAAAATTACAAAATAATCTACAAGGTAAATCCTGCTCTTAAATCCATCATAAATGAAAACGAACTAAAAGTCACATTATTAAATGGAGTATAGTATGCTGCTGTTACTACAGTTTAAATCAAAATATGTGGTACAAAACTGAGAAATAGAGTGACAAATCCTAATAAACGACCAACATGGCAAGGAAAAACCAAGAAACAATTTGATACTCAAAGGAGCTCGATATATTCTTTGTTGTCCTGTTAGCAGTGATTTCTTTAAGTAAGCTCCTGAATGAAACAAATGATGGGGACAGCAATTATTCATCTCAATATGGATGACTTGAAACGGTTGTAAGAACTGATTAACGAACTGTAAGCGTTCCTACACACACTTAAACAATTTAGTGATGACATCAAAATGGAATTTGGGATTGACGAATGTATCAAGGTTACATTTACCCAGGGAAAAGCCCCCGAGAAAGAAAAATCGGTTAGGAGTTGGGGTTAATACAATCTCAACTCCCAGTGAAGGCCTGAGACTTTCTGTTTACATTCAACAAACAAATGAACGGACGTTAAATATCAGCAACGAAAAACACAAACATTTGCTGCCGAGAAATATTTCTAGAAGTATCAGTACCCAAAGGAAACGTGTCCCCAACGGACGAGGCAAAACAAAAAATAGCTAAACATATCAACTTCAAATATATTAAGAAGGAATTGGAGCAAAGGCAACTGCATGGCAAATACCCGGGTAGGATTGGGGACCCTGATGAATACCCGGGTAGAATCGGGGACCTTTATTGATCAATGGCTGATATGCAAGGGTCTCAAACCAAAATGTGAGGGATATATCATTGCTGCTCGCGACCAGTCCACTCCAGCTAGGAATAACCAGATTAATGTCCTAAAACATGGAAGCGACCATTTGTACCGTATATGCAGAGACCATCCAAAGACAATCGACCACATAATTTCTGGATGCAGCATTCCTGCAGCCATTACACCCAACGATGTACCCACTTCAGCTTACGCCTACCCCGATACACGTCTGACCATACATTCATCCACACACTCTGTTTACTATACATGAATCCCTTCTCCATTCTTCTCCATATATCTCCCACTGCACCTAGTTCACACTCCACCCGTACATATACTCTCTTCAGCTTACATGTACGCTTGTGACCACTCCCATCACAAAACTATATCTATACTCACAGACTAATCCGGAGAAACAGTCAATTTCAACAAAGCAATTACTGTCTTTAATAATGAGTCTCGAAAGAAATATATAAAATTAATATTGAAACAAATTCTCATGGACGCTCTCTTATATATGATTTTCAAGGGAAATAAAAATCTTTGTTAATCAGTTATGATGTGGAATTAAACGCAATGATTTGCTTCCAGCTAGCTTCAGAATAATTCTATAAATATATTACATATAAATTTTGTATATTAATTTCGCTTTTCTGCACCCATTCAGATAGTTTTTGGTTTTCTTTACGTAGATATGCTTGAAGAATAATACAACAACAATTGAAACAAACAGAATTTGATCTAGAGAAAACTTCTTACATACTTAAGAAAGGTAGGCGCGCCCACACATACATACATCTGTATAGATGAGCGTGTATGTGTGCTCGTGAGCACTAGTGAGCACGCACGTTCGTACGTTGTAAATGTGAAGGTATGCTGTGTGGTGTGTGTATGCATATATATATATATATATATATATATATATATATATATATATATATATATATATATATGTATGTATATATATATATGTATGTATATATATATATATATATATATATATATATATATATATATATATATATATATATATATACAGAGGCACACACATAGATATATGTATATAAAACATATTTACATATATATCTATATATATATATATATATATATATATATATACATACATATAATATATATACTTATATACTTATAAATATATATATATATATATATATATATATTTATATATATATATATATATTTATATATATATATATATATTTATATATATATATATATATTTATATATATATATATATATTTATATATATATATATATATATTTATATATATATATATATATATTTATATATATATATATATATTTATATATATATATATATATATATATATATATGTATGTATATATATATATATATATATATATATATATATATATATATATATATATATATATATACTTATACACTTATACATAAACAGACAAGCCTAAAGATAGCTAAATAGATAAGTAGACAGCTAGCTATAATACAAATATAATTAAATATATATTTGTGTGTGTGTGTACGTGTATGTGTATATATGTATATATATATATATATATATATATATATATATATATATATATATATATATATATATATATATATATGTATGTGCGTTTGTATTTGCGTTTGTGTATGCGTGTATACATAAGGGATTAATAATAATTCCTTATTAGACATCTGTAAACTCTTTCATCATTTTTTTATTGAATCGTTTATTTATCCGCTAAGTGGATTTACTGATGTGTATATACATATACATGTATGTATTTATATAAGTATGTATGTATGTATGTATGTATGTGCGACTGGTTGTGTGCTTGTGTTTGAGTATATGTATGCGTGTATGCATGCATGTATGTATTTCAGTATTCATGCACGTATATGCGTTTTGATTCTAACAGCAATGAATATTATCTATAAATGAATATTTGTTTATTTAAAAGAAGATGCAATTTCCTAATATCAAATATAATAAAATGTCCATAATTCCTTCAATATGACTCCATAATTTCCTGAAATATTCAACGTAAAATTCTCATAAACGATAACGAAATTGGAAATTAAACTTTGCAACATATTATTATTTCAAATATCTTTTGTTTCTTCTCGGTTAGACAAAAAGGAGTGTTAATATGCTTCTTCGTATATGAGTTTTCAGTTAATTAGCAACTATCATACGATATTGTCTTGATATGCGAATTTATTGCAATATGGCGGCATTCATTAGACAACGACCATGCTAACGAACGAATTTTAAGAGCTTCTTTTATTCTTTTACTCTTTATCTTGTTACTTGTTTCAGTCGTTTGAATGTGGTCATAATGGAACACTGCTTCGAAATGTTTTTGCCGAACAATTTGACGTCAGGACTTATATTAAAGCCTAGAACTTATTCTATATGTGTGGTTTGCATATGTATATCCTATCCTGTCCTGTTTACCTGTCCTATTGCTTTTACATATATATATGTATGTATGTTTGTATGTGTGTGTATGTATGTATGTGTGAGTGTTTGGGTGCGTTCAGGTAGACGTAGTTGCATTTCACAACTACAGGTTAGTATGTGTGCAGTTATAATTAAGAACTCATATACATGTGCAATGAAGTTTATCAGTGATATGAGGCGCACATATGAACTATTTATAATGGGAGTGCATGAGTGTATGAGCTTGTGTGTGTATCTATCAGACAGCAGCTGACAGACCAAATTTAACTGACAGAGTATTTAATATGAAACTTAGTGTTCTCTTGCATGATATTTTGGAGAAGAATGTTTAGGGAGAGGTTGTAAGGTACAGTACCTCTGGACTATAGAGTTTCAAATCCGTTGACTACCCAATTGTCATACGTTGTTCATATCCAAAAAAGATACAGAACATTATGATAAATTTACTTATGCAGAACTTCCAAATCCACAAACACATCAAATTCTGTTTCAACAGGTCACCAAAAGCATATACACACACACATACATGTACACATATACATATATATATATATGTATATATATATATATATATATATATATATATATATATATATATATATATATATATATATATATATATATATATATATATATATATATATATATATATATATATATATATATATATATATATATATATTATATAGATATATATATATATACATATATAGTGAATCCAAACATGAACAAACAAGAAAAAAACAACAACGCAAGGACGTGGAAGTACAGTGTTATTGGACCCTCAGGATTTCACGTTTTGAGCGGAGCTCTTCATGAGAAAAATAAAAAAATTCCAAAGAAGGGAAGACGGAGAAAGAAAGTCGCCAACGATACACACACGATCATATATATATATATATATATATATATATATATATATATATATATATATATATATATATATATATATATATATATATATATATATATATATATATATATATATATATAGGTGCGTGAGTATGATAATATGTATATGTATAATTGAAAAATAATACTATTCAAACATTAATTGGGAAACCAATTATTACATATATATGAAGTATACTGTATTTTCAATTAGGGCTACTTGTCACTTTAAAATTGAATTTCGGAACATATGAAAACCTTTGAGAGTTATGTTAAATTATCTACAAATTTAAGTACACTCGGCCTATTTTTACGTGTGAATCAGCGCAAAATATAGCAGCGCACTTTTTTCTATGAACTAATTGGCTATTTTACTTGTCCTATTAAAAATATTGGTTCAGTTTTTTTAAACCCTATTTCAGCCTATTACATTTTGTATTGATCTTTGCACCATTTCGAATATGAGGTCACCAATAACGTTTCGAATGTCGATAAAATACGGATTAATCCCTTGGACTAGTAGAATACACCGAACGTCGAGGGATTTGTTTCGAGCCGTTTGTTCAGCTTGATACTTGTGATTGTAAACGTGTCTAAGATGAGTAACGAACATGTGGTACATGCTGCCACGTCATAATTGTGCACGTCCTTCTGTTGTCTGTTATTGTTAATATTATTGTTCGTTTATTTGAATTGACTATATATATATATATATATATATATATATATATATATATAAATATATATATATATATATATATATATATATATATATATATATATATATATATATATATATATATATATATATATATATACATATATATATGTATATATGTATATATATACATATATACAGAAACATTTCCCTTGTATAGATACATTTAACAGATGATATCTATGATCATATAGTCAGATGAATTATTATCTTAATAGTAAATCACTTACAAAGACGCCAGGGCATTTATTACTTGACACCATGCATCATATTACTTTCTTCTCTATGTCTTTATTGGCAGGGACTTCTCCCAGCGGAGCGCATACTCAGCCTTGGACCTACGCAGTTATATCAAACCAGCAACTCAAAGCAGAAATACGTAAAGTCATAGAGACTGAAGAAGAAATGAATTATAGACGGAGGATGGGAAAAACTTGGGTGTATGATGTACAAACTAGAACCCAGACTACATGGGTGAAACCATATCTGGAAGAAGCGCCATACATCATTGTTATTTTAAAGAAGGTAAAAAAAAATATTCTATTGTATCGAATTGTGGTTTTTATTTCTTAATAAAAATATACTTTTTCCAATTTAAAATGTACATAAATATTATTTAATGCTAAAGTTATTGCAGGGAAGTTGTGATTTATGGCATTGTGTGTATATGCGTATATGTAAACATGCATGCATGTATGCATAAATACACACACACACATACATATATAATACACATATAATACATACATAACATATGTAAGTATATATATATATATATATATATATATATATGTATGTATATATATATATATATATATATATATATATATATATATATATATGCATATATATGTATATATCTATGTATATATACATATATATATCGGGAGAGAGAGGGGGAGCACTGGGAGAGACAGAGAGTGAAATGCGGGGGAAAATATCAAGATGAGAACAAATCAGTTTAAGATACAAAACATTTTAAAGGTTAATGGGCACAGGCGTGGCTGTGTGATAAGAAGCTTGCTTCCAAACCACATGGCTCCATGTTCTGTTCCACTGCATGGCAATCAGGGCAGACCTAATCCATTTAAATGTCTTTTTTGTATTAAATGAAGATATTTTACTTTCTTTCCCTCCCAAGGCTTTCTTTCATACTGTATCGTGTCTTATCCTTCACTCGCCCCAGGACGCTTGGGTGTCTCTGCAAGTGTCTGTAACCAAGATTCAGATTAAAAGTAAAAATAATGACAATAATAATAATTGTAATCTGCGGGGATAAATTATTTGAATTTGATAGTTGTAGTACTCCTATGATATCTCATTAAAAGTGAAACTGTTTTGTTTCAGGTGTATGGAATTGGTGAAAATAATAAGAAGATCAACTATTATTACAACGAGATTAGTGCCAGTATATCTGTTGGAATAATGCTGGCAGCAATTCAGGTAATTCCGTAAGTTATAACTAGTAACCGTAGAGCAAAGCATAAAAGTTACACATTTTTATTAAACTTCCTTATAACACTTGCAAAAAAATCAATAAAATAAATTCGTTCCAAAGATGTGTACATATATCACAAATTGATTTTCGGTTTGGAAATATAGTTACCAGGTAAGTGGTTAGAGCTGAGACTGCATGTTGAAACTAAAACGATTGCCGCTTGAGAGACGTATTAGTCATTCATAAACACGCAAAGAGTGCTAACTTCACAATTATTGTTTAGTGCCAAAATTTTTGTCGTACCAAACGTGTGTTTTTGAATGACTACGTGGCAATGAAAATTTTGGCTCGAAATAATAAATATTTAAATGAAGTTAACAGTGTGTGTGTGTGTGTGTGTAATTTTGAATGTCTATTGTATCTCCCACTTCACAATCCTTGGTTTTCCTGGTTTTTGTTCATAAAGCAACACGATCTTTTGGACGAATATCGTAATGACTTGTAAAATATGAAATCCAAGGCTAGTACCCAGTATTACTATTGGAATATAATAAACAGAAAGATAACAATTGTGTCTGACCTGAAATAGTGAAAGCACAAATTTCAGAAGCTTGTAAAACGTTCGAAAAGATATAAAACGATTTGAAGAACGCTCGGAAAGATATAGAACGATTTGAAGAACGCTCGGAAAGATATAGAATGATTTGAAGAACGCTCGGAAAGATATAGAATGATAAGATACGCTGGCCATTAGAAAATATATGGTTTTGCAGAAGTTCGGTAGTTCTAGCGATAATCATATCATTCTTCGTAGTGCGTAAGCATCTGGATCGGAAGGAAAATGGTTCTACCATCGGCATAATATATCTGATAATAATAATAAAGGTAGAAATCAGTTGCTTCTTAAATCTATCAAGGGTGTATCCATCGTAAACCTATATGGAAATAACCAAACCGTTGTCAAGGCGTAGGCCAACACCATGAGATGCGTATCTATATCTCAATATGCCTAATATAAATAAACCCAGAAAGATCACGAACGTCAAAACTAACATATGACCCCCCCATAAATACATACATACATACATACACACACACATATATATATATATATATATATATACATACATATATATATATATATATATATATATATATATATATATATATATATATATATATATATATATATATATATATATATATATATATATATATATATATATATGTATATATATAGTTCTGCTAAAAAAAATACTTCGGGAAATGAGAAATCTGACCTGTAGCACAAGTGACTTCTGTTGATCACAGAATTTTGGGTCGAAATTTTGGGGTCGAAACCTGCAAGAGCAAACCGAACTATTCGACCACGCAGTCATACAAGCAGCGCTTGCTTATATGTGTACATCTATTTTCTCAATAAATCACTTTGACTTTTCCACTTCACCTCATTTGCGTAGCCTCTTTAAAATATTTCGCTTCTCGTATTCGATTGTGAAAAAATTGTGACGTTTTTAATTTCATTCTGATTTTCAGAACGCTGGTCTTGTTACAGTAACCACAACGCCACTAAATGCTGGTCCTACACTTCGACAGATGCTTCAGCGTCCAATTAATGAGAAAGTGCTTATATTGCTACCCATTGGATACGCAGCTAAAGACGCAACAGTGCCTGATTTGGAGCGCTACCCGATTGAAAGTATCATGAAATTGTATGATTAAAGTAAATCATGGCAGATGGATTTTGTGTCCGTCAAGAAAGCTTCTTCGTGATCATTTTACCATTTCATTGTTTGTTTTTTAATAGTAATGATGATGGAGGAAGAGAAAACATTTATATTACACTATTAATGCTGTTTCTGAATGTCGCTCCAATTTAATAACGTGATACTCATCTCTATAAATGATCAGATTATATATATATACATACATACATACATACATACATACATACATATATATGTATATATATATATATATATATATATATATATATATATATATATATATAAAATTATCTAAAATTATAATACAGGGTATCTAAGAGATACCGCCACGCTGAAAAATACCAGTCAAATCCTGTGGTTTTAGAGTCAGGATTTGACTGCTATTTTTTAGCGTGGCGGTATCTCTTAGATACCCTGTATTATAATTTTAAATAATTATTACCTTTGATGGTTTTTATTCCCATGCTGGCCACTTGATAAGATGAATATTTTAAATATCGATCTTATCCTTATTTATATAAATATATATATATATATATATATATATATATATATATATATATATATATATATATATATATATATTTATTTATGTATGTATGTATATGTTTGAATGTGGTGTGTGCCAGAGGGTTTGCAAATCCAATGGGGGTCTTAAAAGACATGTTAGGATCCACAATGAGCAGAACTTACTTGCAGGTATTGGTAGTGCAAATCAGAGGTGCAATCTGTGTGGGTGTTTTTTCAAAACACTGTCTGGTTTAAAAAGCCACATCAGACGCCATGAAAGGGCTAAGGTGTAGGTGCAGGAGGTGGTCAAACTCTGTTTAAGAAGTAGACAACCACCATATGTATGTATATATGTAAGAAGGGAATCTTAACTACTGTTATTCTTATAGAACTTACCGAAGAAAGAATACTAGAACCATTCTACTACAGATTAGGAAAGATATCTAATGTTGCTATTCGGCAAAGTAATTCGTGAAAAGATCCCCTTCGAATTATCTTCCCCAAGCAAGTAAGAACAAATTTTTAAATCCTACAAAAGTATCAAAGATACTCAAAAATATATTTAAGCAGCTCTACTTTGTTACATGATTTATCTACTACAGAGTGGCTTCCAGTTAAATATACAACATACAAGTTATTACAAAACTCATTTAGGATCTTTGATCAAATGACCATGGAGAATAGATTGAATTATAAAGAGTACCGAACTCAAATTCCTTTTTATATTCTTTCTTTCTTTTCTTTTCTTTAACTTGTTTCAGTCATTTGACTGCGGCCATGCTGGAGCACTGCCTTTAGTCCAGCAAATCGACTCCAGAGCTTTTTCCGTGTAAGCCTAGTACTTATTCTATCCGTGCCTTTTGCCGAACCGCTAAGTTACGGGGACGTAAACACACCAGCATCGGTTGTCAAGCGATGTTGGGTGGGGAGACAAACACGGACACACAAACATACACACACGCACACGCACACACACACACACACACACACACACACACATATATATATATATATATACATATACGAAGAGCTTCTTCCAGTCTCCGTCTACCAAATCCACACACAAGGCTTTGATCGGCCCGAGTCTATAGTAGAAGACACTTGCCCAAGGTGCCACGCAGTGGGACTGAACCCATGACCGTACAGCCACTCCTGCGCCGGACTTTATTTTCCTAATTTATGAATGCTGTACTAATATTAAATATGTGTTCATGCAAAACATGGAATTACACACAGAATATGGGATTTGACTGTACAAGTGTAAAAGAATGTACATTTTCAAAGGAATTTGGACACTTTTTATTTTCAGTGATGATCGTACCCTCCCCTCTTTTCTTATCTTTCACATCTTACTTCCTAAAATTTACATCTTGAAAGGTAACCTAGACCCTCTGAAAAAATGTGTTTATTTACAAATATGTAGATAGGTATAAAATGAGAAGGAA
>NC_142952.1:7955973-7965973 GCF_046866305.1 Octopus bimaculoides
AGATATTATACATTTTTGAGAATACAGTTTCATATTTATAAATGTTTCATGTTATTAGAGGTGAACGAACATTCAATTATGTAATGTCTTTATGAGAATGACTCCATATTCTAAAAACAGTTTCTAGCTTTTGTGAAATCTGACATTTCATTCGTTTGAATCTTAACTCAAAAGAATTAGAAAAGCAGTTAAGTTCGTGTTCGAATATTAATGCAATGAGCGTTAGATATTATGTGGGAGAAACAGACAACTAGATATGCATATATCTACTTTATGCATATATTTACTTTAAAAGCCATTTATGCGTGAATACATCTAATACACGCAGATTTTAAAAAGATAACTTGATGAAATTTTGTTTTGAGATAAAGCGATGCATAGTTATGTAGAGTGTAATATAAGGAAAGAAGGGAAAACGTTTTAATCAGTCGATATAATGCTTGCAATAAAAAGAAAATTCATTAGTGTTGATAACAACTTTTATAATCAAGGGAGGAAACTCCAAAATTCCGTGTGACTAGGACAAAAATATATCTTTATGACACTCAGTGCTGATCGTCGGCTATTGAATTTCTCCACTGAAGAGATGTGATGCCATACAATGGATTAAATTTCCGTTTCTAGATCATAAAAATATGCCCACAGTTCATCCTTTATCACTAGATCAAGTATTCATTGGCTTCAAGTCCTTTTGGCAGATCTAAGAATACTTCCAGTCTTCTCTCCTCCTCTGCCAAATGTCTCTAGGTACTCAATTTGCACACGCTTTCCAATATTTAGGATTTCCCTCCATCTTCTGTAATGGATTGTTATCCCAATCCAGCAGTGTATGCAAGCATACACATTGTGACACATGTATCCGAATGAATTAATTTGTTCATTCGTTGTTGATCTGCGAGCTGTTGCTATTGATGGTCATCCGATGGTCATCGGCTACATGTTTTGACTTGGAGCTTGTTTCTCCCTTGTTTAATCTTTTCCATCTATTTGTGCACACTGATTTTGTCTCTGGTGCCGCCCACCACCACCACACTCAAAAATATTGTAGCTTTCTGTGATTTTTGAAGAGTCAGTATCTCTCCGTTGTCAAGAACTTAATGACAACAGGTTGATACTGCCTGTAAGCTATTATCTGTCTACAATAAAAACGAACAGGAAAAATGACTGCGACAGAAAAAATATTTCACTAACTTGTGCAGTTTCAATGACATATGTCAGTTAATAAAATAAGATATATCACTTTCTATAACATTCAGTACAAGTCAGTACAATATTGCAAAGACACATCCATTAACGAGACAATTTAAAATAATGACATGGGAACATTTGTGAGAGTTGCCGTCTGCAGGAACAACGTATAAAGAAGTGACTGAATATTCTTATCATGGCGAACGAAAGGTATTTTATCAAAGTAGAATCAAGATGGATACATCAGTGCTAACATTACTGATGCAAACAATATTAAAAATGTAACTGCAAGAAAATATTTGATCAGTAATACTCGAGGCAACGCTGAATGTGTTTAAACCTCATTTTTATCTCATCTGCGTAACATAGACTTCGCAGTAATTACCGAAACACTGACGAGAGAATCAATAACAAAATGTGAAAAATTGTACTTTGGTTAATCTAGATGCCACAATAATTACAACGATATAATTGACTAAAAAATATTATCCTCAACACGTAATTACCATATTATTTGTTATTTGTCTAATGTTTAATAAATTAAATATGCTAAAATGTTACATCCAATCTTTTTGAGAATTCTATCGTTTTAAAATCATATTTACTAAACTTGGACATTAATTTACCTGCATTTCCAACACTACATCTGCAAATACGGTGAAGTATGAACTTTACTAACGAAGCCATAATAACCCCGAGCTTGTCTACAATTGTCTTTTCTAGATATTCAAATAACATAAAATTCATCATTATTTTTATTATATATTTTTTTTAAATCTTTACCCTATAATTAATCGCCGTTTGATCTTTATCATTCTATGCATTAACTACTGTTTTATCTTTAAGATGATGCCATTAATATATTTATTAGCAGACAAAATTTGCAATGCATTAGTTTCAAAAATATGAAGGAAATATGAAGAAAGAAACATTCATTGCAAATATTACACAGAGCAGATATTTACGTCTATCACGTGATCATCCACACTGAAATCTAGAATTATCAAGCTCTACTTCACTCACAAACAAATCGCACAGCAGAGCCTCAATGGAGTCACCTGATATGCCACAAATAGCAGCCACATCTCCCTTAAATAATACCTTTCTACTTTTATAAAAATGACACTTGAAAATGTAGTTGGTGTAAGAAAATAGCTGTGAAAAATAGATGAGATGGGTATGGTTTGAAAAGCAGGAAGTCATGATCACAAAAGACAATGTATTTTCACGCTATACAGCAGCTGATTTGTGGATCACACTTACATGTATGAGGAAAGGGTGATGTTTATGTGATAAATGGATTTGCCAAACATAGCAGCCAAATTTTCCTACAATGGCATCCTACAATTTTAGAACAAGAAACATTGAATAATATACCTTGAAAAAACAATTTAAACCAAGATAAATCAAGGAAAAAATCAACAGGAATAATTCTTAGTGATGCCTCATTCCGTAAAATACTATCGGCAACGAAGATAACATAACAAAATCTCAGCAACGAAATATATCCAAATCTTCATTGACACTCTATTACTAGAGTGTTATCTCTCATATGACAGGTATGGTTGGAAGTAATATCAGGAACTATGGTATACATAAAATAATTATAATTTGTCTTTTATCAAATTTCTTGATGTTAATGCAAAATATTGCAGTGACTACTAATTTTTCCGAAGTAAAGTTTTTATTACCTTGAAATAAAATTGAATAAAATAAAATTCTAATTTGTGTAACTCCTCCCAAAACCGGTGTATTATTTCAAAATTGTATATTACTTTCTCCTATAGGCACAAAGACCGAAAACTGAGGCGCTAGTTGGTCATATCGGCGCCAGTGCTTGACTGCTACTTATTTTATTGACACCAAAAGGCAAAGTCGGCGTTGGTGGAATTTGAACCCTGAACGTTAAAACAAACGAAATCCAGCGAAGGATTTCAAACGGCATTCTAACGATACTCCCAGCTCGCTAGCTTCAAGCTTGTAAATTTTCAATAAATATATCTCGTTATTTTTCAATCTTTTATCAACATTAATACTACAGATTAACTACTAAATGAATGTATATTTTTATTTTTCGAACTAAAGTATTTAACCGCAATATTCTCCTTAATCAAGTCCTATATGGAAAGAAATGCTTATAATATATTGCACGCGCGCATACGATTATATTCATGTAAAATTGAAAGACAACGCGGTTCCTTCTTCAGTGGGGATTTTGCGCTTTATAAACAGCGTATCACAAACATTAATGTGTAATGTAAACACTAAACTGAGGGTATTTATGATCTGATATTTCAGTTCGCTCTCGGCAACAGAAGTATCTGCATTATGGTATTTATTAAAGAAACATATGTTCACAAAATCTGTTCTACTTCTCCAAGTCTAATACCTAAGTATAGCTGAAAAGCACAAATTCCAATTATCTGGTAAGTATGTTATATTATAAATAAAAGAATATAATATCGGAAAATATATATGTATTGCATCTGTATGAATAGAGATGTATATGGATATATATATATATACATATATATAGAGAGAGATGTATATTTATATATACATACATATATATATATATATATGTATATATATATATATATATATATATATATATATATATATATGCGCATACATGTATATATATCCATGAATGCATATGCATATATTTCTACACATGTATATATGTGTGTGTTTGTATATGTTTGTACATATACATGTATGTGTGTATATATATTTAAATGTATAAACATATGAATAGAAAGGGACACACATACTTACCCATAGACACAAATACATACAAACATACACACACAGAGACACATACACACACACACACACACACACACACACACATACACACACACACACACACACACACACACAAACACACACACACTGATATATATATTTATACACATATATAAATACTAATCAAAGTCTCTATATATGTATCCGCGGTATGGGGACGCAAATTTCGCCAAAACTATTTCAACAGGATAGAGTCACGTCATCCAATCAAAGCAATTCTACTTTCACTGTCAGATGCCATAAAAAAATACACAAAATATGCACTCTATGAGGGAGGATGATTACGGAAAGTTTCAGACGACAACAAGAACTCATTAAGCATTGAAGAAGCAAGAAAAGAAAAAAAAAAAAAACAATCCAGTAAGATGTCTATAAATGCTATATGTTCATATAACGTATACGTTTCAATGTGCATATGTAAGATAGGAAAATCTATGCGTGTGTTTTTGCATTTATCAACGGGTATTTATGTATATTTACAAACACATCCACATATACATACATCTATCTGCATATCTATTTATCTATCTTATCTATCTATCTATCTATCTATCTATCTATCTATATATATATATATATATATATATATATATATATATATATATATATATATATATATATATATATAAATATATATATATATATATATATATATATATATATATATATATATATATATATATATATATATATATATATATATATATATATATATATATATAAATATATATATATATGTTATACAAGATATACATATATATCTTTGTATACATATAGTCATATGTGCGTGTGTGTGTATTTATAGAAGTATCGAATTTTCAACTCTTCAAATGTATAGTTAGTTCATATTAAATTACTAACTCTATGTGGTATAAATGGTATAAATTACTATGATGCGTTTATAACACAGCAACAATCAGTAAGATTGTCGCCGGTAAGCAACGGGAACATTACTTTCTTAAAAGATTTCCTAAAATAACTCCGCTCGAACGAAAACTTTGTGTTTTCATTCCGGCTGGAAATTATTCCTGCTCTATGTAACAAAGACGTATTTGTTTGTATGTATGTATGTATGTATGTATGTATTTATGTATGTATGTATGCATGTATGTATGTATGTATGTGTATGTATGTGTATGTATATATGTATGTATGGATGGATGGATGGAAGGATGGATTCAGGAATCTATGTATGTATACGTATGTACATATTAATGTGCGTGTGTGTGTGTATCTATCTATCTATCTATCTATATATATATATATATATATATATATATATATATATATATATATATAATATACATATATATGTCTGTATACACACATATATTTTCACATATTCATATACACCTCCACCAACGCAAGTGGGTATGTATATATGCGTGTATGCACATATGTCCCTTGCTTGTATATATGTATACATACATATATATACATATATATATATATATATATGTATATATATGTATGTATGTGTATATATATATATATATATATATATATATATATATATATATATATATATATATATATATATATATATATATATATATATATATATATATATATATATATGCCATTATATATCTCTATTGAAACGCTGCAAATATAAATATCCTTGCTTCGAGAGTTTATTAAACGGAGCCGTGGATCTGTCCCAAATTTCCCAATAGGGTATTGAATTGGAATGCATCCAGGCTAAATTAAATCTCTGTATTGAATGTATTGGAGAAACAAATTGACTGATTTTGTTCAAGGAGCTGCAAGTATTGACATATTGCTCCATTCTCCGGACTGGGATTATAAAAGCTGTTCTGTAACAACCATAACACGTTTTCATGGAGTTTTTCTTTGAATTAATATCTTGCTAACACAGAATCGTTAGAACATCAGGAAAATGCCCAGTAGTATTTATTTATAATACTTTTAGATACTTGGTTCAAATCATCCTTATTTGAATCGATAAAATAATGTATCATTGAATCATTGTCCATCGATATAATCGATATAAAGCAAGTCCTGTGAAAATATAAGATATTTAGAATCTACAGCAATGACAATTTTTTTTTTTTTTTCATCGCAGGAAAGAGTGGTTTGGTACAAATATTACACCAAATGGTGTAAAGAGAAATTATGCGGTCGTTTAAACTGCCAAAAAATAGCAGCGAAATCTCCTTCAAATCACACGCTGCCATTTCCGCTTTAATTAAAGATAGAGTTTTTGATGTTTTTAGCTTTTCCCAATTCTTCAATGTCTATTGCTTTGGCGTATTCTATATCATTCACTATTAGAATAGACATGTACTTTCACTCCTTAATTACCATTGCTCCTATGTCCGCTCTATCCCGGAATGGTTGTACCTCTCAGGGTCCCATTTATGGGCTACATAATGTTTTGTAAGGGTATATAGCGCTCCTAAGCTGCAGAGACAGCAATCAAACTGGAAGGAACACATCTAAATTAATACCGTCTCCCAACATACCCTAAGCCGGCAGGGAAAAGTATGGCTGGTAAAACTAACATAGATTCATATACACTTACATAGATTCATATTATGGATATTTGTGCGCATAGGTTCATATTATGTGATATTAGTGCGCATTCCGCCGTAAGTGGAGAGAGCGGGAAATGAAGATGAGGTGATTTGAGCAACTTTAAAGGAAGTGCCTTGATTAAAGACATAAGGAGCCAAGTTCAGGAACTGAGGTCATGAGTCGAACAGCCTAACTAACCACTAGTCTACGAGCCTTCACCGACGATAATATAATTTGTAACAAATTCACGCAGATTTCTTTCAAAACGCAACGAATTGCATCTAATTGCACTACCTTTTATAGCAATGATTCCCTGGAGTAAACGCTTACAAGAGTTACGAATTATTCAGAGGCAGATGGTATAAATTAATACGTGAAATTATTTACATTGTCACTTCAATTTTGCTCTGCAAATGATGGGACATTTCCTATAACCAGAATATAAAGAGTTCTATGTTTCTCCCAAATCTTTTACGTTGAATCGTAAAAATGTCACATGTTGGTGTTCTGGTTGAAGTTATTATTGAATTAATGTTTCTTGTCTTCTCATTCAATTCTTTATTATTATTTTTCTTTTAAGTGCCAGCAAAGTGACACTGGTGTACAAATATACGAAGCCCAATATACCCATCATGACTACACGTCTGATAAGGGTACACCAGGCACATGTAATCAGATATATACAGGGTGCGGTGAATAAATTGTCGCCTAAACTACGCAAAAAAAAGATATAACACTGACATTTCATTTCAACAGATATATTTACCAAAATTATATAAAAAATATCTTGAAATACTAAAAAGTAAATTTATTCAATAAAATCGCCATTGGCCTTAACCACAGCCTTCAGACCACTTCGGAATCTTCTGCAACTCTTCTGAACGGTCTTTTGTTTAATTGGTGAATGCTGCCATAATCCTTGCCTTCAGTTCATCTTTGGTGTTACAAGGAGTTTTGTTGGTCTCTCGCTAAACTGCGCCCCACACATGATAATTAAGGGGATTGTAGTCTGAGGAGTTAGGTGGCCAGATGTTAGGGGTGGTGTGGTCGAAGAAGTCAACTGACACCCTTGATTGGGTTCTCCTGCTTTTGTGTCATGGTGCAGAATCCTGTTGCCAGATGTACGGTCATCCAGCAGCGACTATTTTCACCAGGACAGCACAACCTCCTCCAGGCATTTGATGTAGGTCTTCCTGTTGAATCTTGGGCTGTATGGGAGGATGGCTAGAGGCATAACGTCGCCATCGCTAGTTATCACCATGATGTTGACTGGATGTTCCATTTTTATCACTCTCGGTACATGCACTGCCTTTAGATTCACACCCACACACTCTGAAATGTTCGTATTGGAGCTTTCGGCGCATGTCGTTTCCAAATTTCAGGCAGAGTGAATTGTGTCATGGATCTGTTATTCTCAAAAACGGGGCCCAACTGACCCAGCTATACTGCGTAGTCGACAAAATTTTAAAATTGCGCGATGTCAATAATATAAAATGGCTATAATTTAACCATTGCATACTGTATATATATCATTGGGATTTTGACAATCGTTGTTCTTATAGAACCAACATGGGCCCGAGAAAGAATT
The DNA here is from genome assembly GCF_046866305.1 of Octopus bimaculoides. Lineage (NCBI taxonomy): Eukaryota > Metazoa > Mollusca > Cephalopoda > Octopoda > Octopodidae > Octopus > Octopus bimaculoides. The sequence goes on from NC_142952.1 coordinate 7,964,096, forward strand.
CTAGAAGCATTTTGCCTCTGATTAGGAAATATATCTGATATAGCTTCTTGGCAAAGTAATACGTCAAAAAGATCTCTTTTGAATTATCTTATCCAAGCAAGCAAGGAAAAGAAAAAGAAATCCTACAAAAAGAATAAAAGATACTCAAAAATATTTTTCCGCAGGCCGTAATTTGTTATATGATGTATATCCTACAGAGTGGCTTCCAGCTAAATATACAATATACATATTATAACAAAACTCATTTATGCTGCTTGATAATGTGTACATAGAGAATAGACTGAATTATAAACAATACCGAACTCAAATTATTTTTTTTATATTCGGAATTTATTTTCCCAATTTATAAATGTTGTATTTATATTTAACTAGCAGAAATACCCGGCTTTGCCCGGGTTAAAGAGAATAATGAAATCTAAAAATGCCGTCTAGACTACGCAACCCTCAACTGTTAGTAGCTACGATACCATATTTCTACATTAATAACTCTCCAATCCATGCCAGCATGGAACATAGACATTAAGTGGAATGCCAGTCTCTCATCTAGGAGGGCCTCGAAATCAATGTTACCAACTGGGGACTATGTGTGTCGTAGTGATAATAAAAAGACCCAAAGGAGGTCTGCAACGAAATAATTTTACTCAACACTTTGCAAGTGAATCAGTGGAGGCAAAGATGCGTCTCATTTACTTGACAATTTATGCACCACATTGCAGAAATCACAATGAAAGTATATCTGAAAGGGTAGTCTTACACTGTAGTACCGTTGAATTACAAATAATGCTCATCTGTTATGTTCGGGTTAAAATTTCATCAACATCAAAAATATATGAATTTTCATGGGAGTTATGGCCGTTATACATAGAATATAATTTCCAAATTTCATAAAGATCCGTTCAGTACTTTTGACGTAGTTTTGGATAAGAAAACAAATGACTAATGTGTGTGTTTGTGTGCATGTGTTTGTGTGTGATGGGTGTATATATGTATAGATATCTGTATGCATGTATATATATGTATATATGTGTACATATTACATGTACATCTATATATATATACATCTACACATGTGTATACATATACATGTATGCATATAGATCTATATCTATATATATATATATATATCTATGCATATACGTGTACATATACATGTATATGTATACATATACATCTCTTTCTCTCTCTCTGAAAGTATCGAAATGTGATTGTTTCAGTTAGTGGAATAACGTGTACATATACATCTATATGTATACATATACATCTCTCTCTCTCTCTCTTTCTCTCTTTCTCTCTCTCTCTGAAAGTATCTGTCATTACAGTATCGAAATGTGATTGTTTCAGTTAGTAGAATAGTTTCATTTTTAAAGTGAAAGTATTTGACATGAGTGTTTTTGTTTCACTTTTGACACGTAATACTTAAATAGTGGAGGAGATATTATGTTGCTGTGGGCTCGAACTCCGGAAGAAGTTAAATTTTTTTTTTTTTTTTTACTAAAACACAACTGGAACCCTAAGTAAGGCATCTGTAAAATTTGAATGAAATTGGTTGCGTAGTTCTCGAGTTTTAGGGATTCACACAGACAGACAGACAGACAGACAGACAGACAGACAGACAGACAGACAGACAGACATTCTCATTTTTATTTATATAGATGTTTGTCGTGTAAAATATGGATTTAGGCAGACTATGGGATTTGATTATACAAGGGTAAAGGAATATACATTTTCATAGTACTTTGAATTCTTTTTAATTTTCCAGTGATGACCGCACCCTCCCCCCTTTTCTTATCGTTCCCCATTTTATTTCCTAAAATTGACATCTTGAAAGAAGTTGTGCCGAAATCATTGACACCCCAGCCCCAGGGGAATTGGAAGAAT
>NC_142952.1:7968473-7970973 GCF_046866305.1 Octopus bimaculoides
CTTATGTGTGTGTGTTCGCGGGTGTATATGTATGTATGTGCGTGTGTGTCTGTGTCGGTGTGCGTGTATGTGTGTGTTCATATGCATGTGTATGAGTTAGTATTAGAAGTGAATTAAGAAAGAAGAATAATATAATAGATAGTTGAATAAATAATATATCATTCTAATTTCCATCTTTGCAGAGCATGTAGAAGAAAGAAATCACAGACAAACATACATACACAGTGATGATGACGCTAGAGCTTGTGTCCAAAAGCGCAATAAGACTATTTACAGATGTTTTTGAACTGCTGATTTCAATAGAGAGCCCATTTGCTTCGCAATATCAGCACACCAGCTGCCAACATAGAAGTCTTCTAACTCATATGCATGTGTGTACATATATATGCATATATATATTAAAAAATATATGTACCAAAACGTCAATTTATATATATGAAAATATATATGAATACACATGTACACACACACTCACATACACACACACACACATATGTATGTTTATATTGCACACAGACGGTTCATTTGTGTTGCTATTATCAGTGTATTTTCGTCGATTTAAATAAGAGTTTTAACTGTTATGTCCAGCAGGTAGACATACTTAGTATTTCCTTTCATTAATTCTGATCTTTCATCTGTTTAATGTTTTTTGGGGCCTGTGGTCGCCTATACTATTGATTCTGTTATTATAATTTTTAATTGTTACACTTGATAATAATAGAGTCAATAATATCTGCGCAAATATTTCTCCTGAATTATTTTCTCCCTATATATATATATATATATATATATATATATATATATATATATATATATATATATATATATAATTGACTCTCCCGTCGTTATACGACGTATGAGGATTCGACAATTTCTTATCGAACAAGTACACAGATTTCTTTATGGTGATCAAATGTTTGTGTAGACATAAGCTCACTCCCTGCATCAAACCGACATTGGTGCCACATGTCAGATGACGAAATGATCGCAGAGCAATGTGAAATGAAGTGCTTTGCTCAAGAACAAACACAACGCACCACCCGGTCTGGAAATTGAACCCACGATCTCGCAATCGTGAGTGCAGCACCCTAACCACTAAGCCATGCGGGCACACATACACAAACACACACGCATGCGCGCGCGCGTATACGTATGTATTTACACATCTATGTATATACTTAAATATGCGTGTACTTGTATATTTATATGTGTATAAATGTTTGCATGTATGTATGTAGGTATATAGGTATGTATGTACGTACGTACGTACGTACGTACGTATGTATGTATGTATGTATGTATGTATGTATGTATGTATGCATGTATGTACGTATGTAGAGTATGTCTGTAAGTAGGTAAGCGTGTAGACATCGAAGGAGGAAGAAGTAAACATCAAGACCTAACCAGTTTACGATCAAAGTTATTTCGGCGGTTACTTGCATTTCAAGCTGGTTTTGATATTCTTTCGGCTATTGACCTTTTTCGAAATTGGATGCTGATTGGGGAGAGTGCAGGAGAGACGTGGTTCACCAAAAATAAAAGGAACAACGTAATCAATAATGTCCATGTATATTTGATTTTCTAGTAGCATACATACATATACATATATACGTATATACATACATATAAACATAAATATATATTGACAAAAGAGAATGGATTGTGCAGCAGACTTTATTTCATTATAGAACAATACTTTCGTTGCTATTCTACCTGAAGGTATTTGCCGAAGTATTACTTTATATGATAATTTTATATAAATAATGTAAAGGTGAATCAAAGCAAGGAAAAGTAAAGCTAAAAGTAACAGGAAAAATAAAAGTAAAAGTAAATGTGAAAGTAAAAGCAAACAATGTGTTACAATTGTAAGGAAAAGTAAAAGTAAATAATATACATATTATAGGCGTGGCTGTGTGGTAAGTAGCTTGCTAACCAACCACATGGTTCCAGGTTCAGTTCCACTGCGTGGCACCTTGGGAAAGTGTCTTCTACTATAGCCTCGGGCCGACCAAAGCCTTGTAAGTGGATTTGGTAGACGGAAACTGAAAGGTAGGCATATACCAATTCTAAATAAGTCAAAAACACAAACAGGTTTCTATACAAACATAGAGTTTATTTCAAAATAGAAATTCGTTATCTATAGACAAATAATTTCGTGGGCGTGTTTTAAAATTCTTACTCTGAAAATAGCTTCTAATGAATAAAACTTTGCGAATGGAACAGTGTCTACAAAGATGTCCATGAATAGTTGTGTAGCGCAAGCAATAGAACAATAAATGCATTTATGCTGATCCAGCAGAATAAACATCTATTAAAATAGAGAAGGTATACTGTATGAATCAAATACTTATTTTACAGAATGGTTGAATACTACTTTAAGGAAATCACAGAGCAGTAGAATTCTATTCCTTTGTCATAAACGTTGTACATTTTAGAACAAAAACTTTAGAATGAAATTAATTCTCAACACCAAACCAGAAGACTGTAACCAATTCAACTA
>NC_142952.1:7980973-7993473 GCF_046866305.1 Octopus bimaculoides
TAACTATGACTTTAATGCATATTGTCTGATAGGCAGTAATAGAATGGACCCTGTTAGAGCCGAATAGTTCGGATTCAACCAATGCTATTTTCGTATTCCATATACAAAAATAGCTCCGGTTGTGGTAGTGGTGATTGCTGTAGAGTGGAAGAGAATACGTATGGAGATTTACGTTGTGGAAAGAAAGAAACATTTTTCAGGTATATTTAAGTCAGTAAATAACATATTCACCGTTTAATGTCTGTTTGTGAGTTTGTGATTAGATTCCAAATAAAAATACACTTACAAATATGGTTAATTTCCTATTCAAAACACGTTCGCAAATAATACAAGTGGTATTTATATTATTACCGGTCTTTAGAAATATACGAAGTTTTGTGTAGCGTAGTTAAGTTAAGTGTTAACTTACTTATGATAGATAACATTAAAAGTTTTAACTAGAACTAATTATATGATGGGGTAGATAGCACTGCGAATATTTCAATAGGAAAATAACATATTTAACAACGAAGTAGTTGTAATGCTAAGTAAGCTCAAGTGTCTGCAAGTTGAGATTAGCGATTTCAAAGTGAGCACATTTCTCATAATCAAATCTTAAACGGACTTAACTTTTAGACGAATCAATAAAAACGTCACTTGCTCGAGGTTTTGTTGTTCCTCTTGTTTAAATTTACGGTCTCTGAAATGCTCTGGCCTCTGTGGTTGGGGAAAAATTTATTACAGCTACTGATGTTAAATGTTTCTTTATACAATATAAAGGTTATTGCACGCTGACCTCATTTAACTCTTTATTAGTTGAACGTGTATTTTAATAAATAAAATGTGTAACAGATATCGCAGTTGATAAGTGAATTGTTTCGTTTTAGTCGTGACCATGCTTGAGCACCACTTTGAAAGTTTTAGTTCGACAAATTGACACCTGTTCTTACGTATTAAGTCCTTATGTACTAAGTTCTTATGTACTAAGTCCGCTACTTATTCTATCGGTCTCTTTTGCCAAATCGCTAAGTTACGGGGACGTAAGCACACCAGCATCGGTTGTCAAGCGATGTGGTGGTGGTGGTGGTGGTGGGAAACACAGACACACAAACATATACACACACACACACACATATATATATATATATATATATATATTATATATATATATATATATATATATATATATATATATATATATATATATATATATATATATATATATATATATGTATATATATATATATATATACATATATGCAACGAGCGTCTTTCAGTTTCCGTCTACCAAATCCACTCACAAGGTTCTGGTCGGCCCGAGGCTATAGTAGAAAATACTTGCCCAAAGTGCCATTCAGTGGGAGTGAGCCCAGAACCATGAGGTTGGTAAGCAAGCAACTTACCACACAGCTACTCCTTTAAAATTTTATCATGTAATGTAATTAATCATTATTTAGTATAGAACACTATATAATAGCACTAGTCTTCTAGTTTACTGTAAAAGTATCTTTGGGGAAGCTTTATAAAAGGGACTATTCCGCCAAATACAAAAGGGAACGGACTTTGGGAGGATGAAAATCTCACGCCAAGAAGGGTAACTATTTTCTATAGTTTAGCTTCCAAAAAAAGAGCTGCGTAAACTCTGAAATCACACCAGACTTTTATAAAATGGAAAGCAATGTTTGACGAAGTGAATAGCAACAACGAGCAGAAAAAGAACAACACTGCATTATTTTCATTTATATCAATACAAGATGGCCATTTCTTTGATTGAAACAAAACAGGATAACAACAAACAAAACAGGATAACGTCAAACAAAACATGACGTCTATATATTGTTGCTTTTATTTATCTTTTAATTCGTTAAATTTCTTTTCCCATTAATTCGTTACCACGCACTGAAATTTAGAATCATCACATCTTAAATAATGATTTTCCGACAGCTAAATTAACGATCATTCTTTTGAAATTATCCTCTGTTGTTGATCTTAAACACAGAATATAGGTGACGAACTTGTAGTTATTGGAGTGTCGGAAAGTATGTCATGCAATATTCGGTGATGTTCTCTGAGCTTTGTGTTCAAATTTCACCAAGGAAAACTTTGCTTTTTATATTTATAAGGTTGGCTGATAAGTAAAACTATCAATCAAATAATAGAGGCAATCTATAGCTCTCTTTCCCTCTCTTTCTCTCTCTGAGTATAGGCTGACTGCAGTGTGTCCCTTGAGGAAAGTGAGAAGTATGTGAGTGAGAGTCGTCGAACACCATCTCATAAAACAAGGCTGAAGTGTTGCTACTGGGACCATCTCAAGACAAAGCAAGCGTCTTACAACATTATCTGAAAGAAAAGACTAATACGGTGCGACTGTACCAGAATACAGAATGGATGTGAGAAATAAGCATAGACTTAGCTCTCATAAACGATGGCTTTTCCTTATGTTTTTGGAAAGCGATTAGCAAATTCAGTAGGAAACAATGGCAGTTAGTGTAGACTAAAAGCTAATGTATGTTCTGCACTCTATAATAATAGTGGTTATCAATGAAAATGCAGTGTTCTTAAACGAAAATTTAATGTATGTCTGTCAAACTTCGCATTAGTCACTTATTAAGACTAATTGAAGTTTCTTTCTTTCGTTTTTTGTTTTAAACTCTTCACTTATGTTAAGTGACGTTTTTTTTTTTGTTTTTTTTATCTCGTTCATTTATTGATTGCGTCCGCGATGTTATCCTAATGTCTCTCCGAATCAAAAATGTAGATAATTCTAGGCGACGGAAGTTCCCAGAAAAATGAGATTTTCAGTAAAGGTAACCTGAGTCCATTGAACGTTTTGGATTCTATAAAAGATCGAGAAATCAAAATTTGACATAAGATTTAAGATTTCAGTGAGGTGAGCCGAGTTCATTGTCCGCGTTTGCTTCAATAAACCATTCGATGTTAAAATATTAGAAAGGTGAGCTGAGTATGTTTCTCTCGATTCAATAGACTACTGGACGATAAGATTCTACCGAAGTGAATTGCTTTTATTTTCTCGTTTCAGCAAGCTGTTAGATATATATATATATATATATATATATATATATATATATATATATATATATATATATATATATATATATATCCACAAGTTTCTTTATTCTCTCTCTGATCCACAAGTTTCTTTTCTCTGTTTATTTTCTTTTTTTCTTTCTGTTGAAGAGGGTAGGCTCGAAACGTAAAAGACGTCCTCACACTCCACATCCCCCACCCCATACCTCACACCCTACCCCTGCATCTCCACCCCTAAATTCCCACCACATCACATCACACCCTCACGCCAATCGGTACACACTAACACTGACCACTTCCCAGCACCAACACCACACGCCATCATCCGCACACCCACACAGCATTATCTACACACACATTACAGACACACACATTTGCACACGCACACATTCACGCAACGTCAAACTCACACATTCTCAAATACACCCACGCGCACACGCACCTTCGTTTTGGGGCCACCAATAATACTTTATAATCCCCCTTTCTTTCAACCTCACCTATCAAACCTCATGTGGTTGGCGAGCGGACTTCTTACCGCTCAACCAAACCTGCACCTATGTGCGTGTGTGTGTGTGTGTGTGTGTGTGTGTGTGTGTGTGTGTGTGTGTGTGTGCGTGTGTGTGCGTGTGTGTCTTTATTGATCTTATATATTTCTATGTCATATTACCTCTGTTGACATTGTTGTTCTGACGCTCATGATGTGGCTGTTCCCGGTGGCTCAAAACTCCCCTTCACTTTACAAAAATACATTATGCAAATAGGCGCAGGAGTGGTTGTGCGGTAAGTAGCTTGCCTACCAACCATATGGTTCAGGGTTCAGTCCCGCTGCGTGGCACCTTGGGAAAGTGTCTTCTACTATAGCCTCGGGGTGACCAAAGCCTTGTGAGTGGATTTGGTAGATGGAACTGAAAGAAGCCCGTCGTATATACGTATATGTAAGTGTATGTGTGTGTTTGTGTGTCTGTGTTCGTCCCCCCACCATCGCTTGACAACCGATGCTGGTGTGCTTACGTCCCCGTAACTTAGCGGTTCGGCAAAAGTGACCGATAGCATAAGTACTAGGCTTACAGAGAATAAGTCCTGGGGTCGATTTGCTCGACTAAAGGCGGTGCTCCAGCATGGCTGCAGTCAAATGACTGAAACAAGTAAAAGAGTAAAAGAGTAAAAAAGTATTTACTAACCAACAGCGTTTTAAAAGTCTTTCTCCGTTGAAACAGCTGGGAATAACATGAGGAAAGTAATTACTAATTACCAATTATCTTCAGATTTCCATTGCCTTTTCTCATATCCACTCTGTTCTATCAATCTCTGTTTCTTTCTATCATTGTATTTTCTGACCATCACGGTTGAACTGTTTTAATTCGCCCCCGGATCATCTCTGATCACGCAAATCTATGATCAAAGAATGTCTATCGTAATCATCTTCTCTTTTCAGTGCTATATACGAATTCATGTCAGAATGTGTTATTTCTTTATCTAAGTCGGGAGGGCAAAACATAAAAAGGAATTTTATCTGCTTTTCCTTCCGACCTCAAACGATCCTGTCGTGGCCTCTCTTGTTGACTCGCCGCTTTTGTGGCTTTTGTCGTCTTCTTGTCATTGCTGTTGTTATTAATCTAGCTATTCATCCTACGCCACATTATCATCTCACTTTTCCTCCTCCACTGCATCTTCCTTCTCCTCCCTCAATTTCTTTCATTCTTCATTTCTCTCCCACTTCTTTTATCTTTTGTTTCTTTTCATTTTCTTCTTCTTCTTCTTCTTCTTCTTCTTCTTCTTCTTCTCTTTCTGTCTCTCCTGTCTCTCTCTCTCTCTTCTACTTCTTCTGCTTCTTCTCCTTCTTGGTTTTATTATTAAGACGGTGAGATAGCTGAATCATTACTACGCCGGATAAAATGCTTTACTGCATTTCGTCTGTCTTTACGCTGTAAACTGAAATTCCACCGAGATCGACTTCGTCTTTCATCCAGTCGAGGTCGGTGAAATAAGTACCAGTTGAACACTTGGGGCGATGTAATTGACCACTTCCCTCCCCAGAAATCTGAGGCCTTGTGCCTATACTAGAAAGGATTATTATTATTGTTATTGTTGTTGTTGTTGTTTATGATGATGATGATGATATTATAGTTGTTGCTGAAAGAGCGAGCAGCATACGCCTTCAAATTCACGCTGGGGTAAAATATACGAAACCCAGTATACACACCATGACTAATCGTCTGATAAGGATACACCAGGTAAATGCATCACAATTATAGGGGCACAATATTGTGACGTCATATGAAATTATAGTATGAAATTATAGGTGGCAGCAAGTTATAATTTTCTTAAGGGCGAGAATGACATTCCAAAGGGTGAAGTAGCGTGAATGGGAAACCATGCCCCATGCACCGTATTCGCCTGACATTACCCCATGTGTTTATCATTTATTCCGCAGTCATGAAAATCGTTTGGACGGAAAAAATATGAATTCTGTATACAAGGTCAAAACAGCACTGGAGGAGTATTTTTCGTCACGGACAAGTAAATTTTGGAAGAGGAGCCTTGCAAGTCTACCAGATAGATGGAAGAGCATTGTAGAAAATAAAGGAAAGTATATTTTAGATAAAAAAATTTCTTTATCCTAATTTTGAAAAATAAAAGTATAAATTAAACTCATTATTTGTGGGATGACCCAGTATGCATATATATATATATATATATATATATATATATATATATATATATGCATATTGGGTCATATATATATATATATATATATATATATATATAAGCGATGCGTTTTTCTTTACATTTCGATAACCATTTCTCACTTTACGTATCATCATTTCCCCTTCTTATTCTCCCACACAGTCTTTTTCTCTCGCACATCGATGTCTTTAGCCCACTCTATCACTATCTCTCCCTTTTTATCATATTCTCTTTTTCTTGTCTTATCTTGTACCATTTTTAACAATAAGGCTTTCGTTATAGAACTTTTCTATTCGTATCCGGGTCACTGACGCGCACACATGCTCGCATACACAGATGCAATGCAAATTTATATACGTTATACATGAGAGTGTTTGTCTCCGGGAGAAAGTGGGATCTAGGTATAATATTTTGATTAATTTGTTAGGAAAACCATAAAAATAATACATCGTTATTTGAGAAATGTTCAGAATCTAATTTATGTCTATGGGTTTAATATACAGAATTACATTTTCAATCTACTGTTTCAATTAATGAGCACGTCTGTGAGCTGTATAAATCAACGGCTTCAATTTAAAGAATTGCTAATGATCTAACTTTACTAAATGATAGATGAGTATTAACTTAGTTGAAATCACAGCGTTGTGATTAAGCACTTCACTTTGCAATTATATGGTCTTGTGTTCGATTTCATTACGCGGCACTTTGCACGAGTGTTTTTTCATTACTGTCTGTATTTGAACACAATCTTATGAAATATATTTTAGAGACAGAAACTATGAAGAAGCTTTTTATAGAAACCGTAAAGTTTCTCGGTAAATCAAGTACAAAGTATAGGTGGCACCAAGTTATAATTTTGTTAAGGGCGAGAATGACATTCCAAAGCTGAAGTAATGTGAATGGGAAACCATGCTCCATGCATCGTATTCGCCGGATATTACCCCATCTGGTTATCATTTATTCCCTGGTTATCTCTACAGTGTTAATCTTCCAAATTTAACGAGGGAATCCAGTTCTGTGACAGCTGAAACTTTGTGAGGTTATATGTAGTTATTTCGGACGCAGATTTGTGTAGGTAAGAAGTGAAATTCGAAACCGGACGGCCACGCTATTATGTCATTTATTCACCACAACATCTTATAAGATACTTTTACTTCATGTACATAAAAGGCGGTGAATTAGTAGAATAGTTACCGCGCTGGACAAAAGGCTTAGCAGCATTTCTTCCGACTTTACATTTTGAGTTCAAATTCCGCCGAGGTCGACTTTGCGTGTCATCCTTTCGGGGTCAACAAAACTAAGTAGCAGTTTAATACTGGAATTTATGTACTTGACTTATCCCTTCCCAAGAAAATTCCACCCTTGTACCAAAATCTGAAACTAATATTTATTTTGAAAACATCGTTATATATATATATTTTAAATGTAATTATACGAATGCGAGTATATAATTATAAATTTTGATGTGAGGAAAAAAAATATCAACTGACATTTATATTACATTTGTAAAGATAAGATTCTTTTATCCTTATTTCAGACGAATATATTGACTATTTTATGTCAACCAGGTGATCCGTAGCTTAAGGTGGTCTTTCCTATTAAAAGGACGTTTTTAAAATTTCTATAACTGATATGCAAAATAGGAAAGAAAAGAGAACCAACAAGAAGCTAATATAAGACATCTTAAATAGCATTCCTTGTTTATGTTGCCGTAGGCACTTGTATTCTATTGCATTTTTTAGGAATTCCAGTAAAATGTTGCTTTGCGACAAGCATATTAAAAAATATATTTCGATAGCTCAATCAATTTTATCTAAAGTTGTTTAGGTGCCTCGGGGACATTGACAAAAATGGGGGTTGAATCAATAATCTCAGTGAACAGACAGTTAAGCTTCGTAAAGACAAAAAGCATTTCCGTAGTATTCGCTAATTAATAAATCTATAACAGCAGTAAATAATCTATGCGTTAGTCATGAATCCGGCAGGATTTGTCAGGCAGTGAAAGACTCCACTAAAATTTCCATTTGAATGACAAGGCATTTGGGGAAAAGCTACTTTTTCTTACATAAGTTCCTGGAGGTTTTTTCAAATATGTATATACATAAATTTGGTTTTTACCTTGTGAAGAAGTTTAGTCATTTTCCTTTGTCAAAATATCGTAAGAAAATACAGCATTCTTACAAAAAAATCCTCAGAATTTATCCCTGAGCGCCAGAATTACCATGTGGTTAAGAAACCCGCTGTGCAATTATGTGATTGTAGGTTCAGTCACACTGCGCAGCACCTGTGCCTTCTGCTACAGCTCCACACTATGGTAGGATTAATTATTTTAGAATGATGTTGCTGGACGGAAATTGTGCGGAATCCCGTCATATGTGAGTCTTTGTATTTGTGTCTACGTCCATAAATTCATACACATGTGCACGCCCGCACACAGTGCGTGAGAAACGCTGTTGGTTCGTTTACATACCCGTAACCAGTACTTCTGGGAAACAGAATGACAGAATAAGAAACAGACTCAAAAGCAAGTACTGAAATCGATATGCTCGACTACACCCTTCAAGATTGTGCGCCAGCAAGGTGGCAATCCAATGACTCAAACAAGTAAAAGATAAAAAATAAAGACGATTTGCTGGATTAGTTCAAAATATCTTACGATATTGGTGAACAATTATAGATCTGCTCTCGGAAAGGACAGGAGTTTGTATTTGTTTATCTACACCACCCTACAACTTCAAAAATAACTTCATTGCGGTTATGTGGTAAGAAGCTTGCTTGCCACTCACATGGTTCGTGATTCAGTCTCATTGTGTAACACCTTAGGCATTGCGTGAGTGGTTTTGGTAGACGGAATCTAAAACACACGCGCGTGCACACACACACACACACACACACACACACATATATGTGTGTGTGTGTCTTTAGGTCTGTGTTTGTTCTACCCCTACACTACCACCATTTGACAACCTGTGTTGGTGTATCCACGTCTCTGTAAATTAGCAGTTCGTCATACGGGACCGAAGGAATAAATACCAAACTTTAAAAAAACTAACTACTGGGTTTGATTCGTTCGACTCAAAGTTCTTCAAGGCGGTGACCCAGGATGGTCGCAGTCTAATGACTGAAGCAAGTAAAATATAAAATAACATACTATATTTTAATACTGTATGTACGTCACATTATATGTTGATTGGGAATTAGAATTCTCATCTCTAAACATTGTCTGGATTATTTGTCTTCTGTGTAGTTTTTTTTTTTTTTTTCAATTTCCCTAAAATTGCAAGACTACCTTTCGAGTTATATTTAATACTAGCTTGGTTTGCATTATTTACAGCCTTACATATAGCATAATACTGAGGCACATATTTAAAATATAGTTGACATTTCAATATCACAGAAACCAGGAAAGTAATTTTAAAATTATAAAATTTCTGCTATAAATCATCATTAAAAACAGCTTCGCATTCTGCCTTCAGTGATCTTCCTTTCGCAATGGTTTTTGGACACAGTGCAGTAAGATTTTCCGCAAGAAACGCGAAAGACTCGGAAGCAGAGCAAAATCTAACGTTTCCTGGAATAGATTTTCTTTTGACATTGAACAAAAGAAAGAAATCGTGATTTGAAGTTTTATTTAACTCTACGTTTGTAGATATTCAATTTTCTCCCAAACCGTTACTTATTAAATGTCCTTTAGGTATGCATGTTTTGATCTCTACTGGAAGTTCATTCGTTTTCATAAAAGCTGGAATGGCAGCTTAGTAAAAAGCTTGGTAACAGCTCGATAAAAGTTTGATAAAAGCTTGGAATCTATATCTTATAATGTCATATTACGGAGATGATACGTAAAAGACATACCAAAGACACTTTTGGTCATTGGGTTGCACCATCCAATGAAGAATCCTATTCCGAAACATCGGACATTTGCGTTCGTCACAGCTAACAAACTTCATAAAATATTCTTGGTTTCAATCACCTGTGTTATAAAATTGAAATATCAGGCTCTCAGAATTTCCTTCGGATTCCGGACTTTACTCTAAGTCAATGAAGACATAGAATGGGCATTAAATATTCGAGTTGATTTCGATCTCACCGTCCATATGATCGCAAGCAATTCATGTCGATATATGTAATAATGAACATTCTTACCTTCATTATTTTATCTGTAATCTCCCACCTATCCCCCCCACTTCACCAACTCTTTCGGCCCCCACCCTCCCTCTCTCTCTCTCTGACATTCAGAAATATTTTCAGCATTCAAACGTAGGATAAAAAGAACAATCTCTTTGTGAACTCAGGGACTGAGAACTTAACTTAGTTAAAGTCTGATGGACTTGAAGGAAAAAGCTGGACAGTAACAAGAGATTGAGATTATAGAAAAGAAATTATTAACGTGTGATCTTTGAACAGTAATTGATGCATCAGGCACTGCGGCAATCTTCAAAATCTTACCTTTTCATATATTTTGACGAGCAACTAAGAAGAAATGTTATCAATATATCTTCGTCAATTTGATCTCTATCGTCTGCTACTACTTAAATAGTTATCGGTCTTTTAGTTACTACTGTTACTTGTGAGTGTGTGTGTGTGTGTGTGTGTGTGTGTGTGTGTGTGTGTGTGTGTATGTGTGTGTGTGTGTGTGTGTGTGTGTGTTTATGCGTGTATGTATGTGTGTGCGTGTAGACACATACATATATGTAACTAGATATGTTATAAAACTAAAATCTCTGTGTGTGTATATATATATATATATATATATATATATATATATATATATATATATATATATATACACGTATGTATATATATGTGTATGTGTTTGGGGGAGGGTGCTTTTATATATGTATCTAGATAGATAAATAGATAGATAAGGTAGCAAGCTGGCAGAAACGTTAGTGTTCAGCGGTATTTCGTCTACCGTTACGTTCTGAGTTGAAATTCCGTCGAGGTCGACTTCGCCTTTCATAACTTTCGGGGTAGATTAAATAAGTACTAGTTACGCACTGGGGTCGATATAACCAACTTAATTCGTCCCTGAAACTAGTCTGTAGATGCCAGACCAGCAAGTGGAAGCGGCTGACCTCCCCTGTTCGAAGGTGATAATGGACACAGGTTCGTGTGTCACATAGCTAGCTAGAGGCGATGGCTTCTTAGAGCTAATCAACGGCTGCATTCGTCCTATTTTTCTTTTGGTGGGGGGGGGGACTGCCATGTTGGCTTGGCGATAACTATTAATATATATATATATATATATATATATATATATATATACACATAAATATATATATACATATAAATATTTATAGAGAAAGCTTTGGATTCATAGATATACATATATATATGCACACACACACACACACACACACACACATATATATATATATATATATATATATATATATATATACGTACTTACATACACTCATACGTATGTACATACATACTTATATACACACGTACAGACAGACAGACAGGTAGACATGTATATTCTGCTGAGGTTTGCTGCCAGACCAGACCCGATCAATCGAACACGTTATCAAAGCCATTGCTGACGTAACCAGCACATTTTTTGTTGTTGTTGCTATTATAGTTGCTGTAGTTGTTTTTGTTGTTTGTTGTTGTTGTCGTCAGATCCAATCAATGACAGTCGCACTACACAATCTAATATCATAACATCCAATTAGTCACTCTTTTTATTTTTATTTTTTTTATTATTATTTTTATAGTTGTGAATTTCTTTACTTTGTATTTTAAAAGTAGTAACAGCGTTACTTCAGAGCGATTGCGGCTGCTTTTTCTCGCAGGTAAGAATAATCACGTAGAAGTCATTTTACTGACTCGAATGAATTTAAACAGCTGTCGCTGTTGTTGTTTAAACCCATGTCAGCTCTGATCAAACAAATTCAGGATCAAATCATTCATTCTACTCTTTTTCTTATATGTAGATAGCTCAAGAACACACAATTCCAACGTTTCGTTTTCTAAGACGATGAGGGAGACCTAGTTGCTCTGAGGAGCACGCAGTAGTCTCTTGATTGGATCAACTCAAAAGCGATACAATTTTGATTTGTACTTGTATTTCCTTTTACTGTTATTATTGTTGTCGTTGAGCCCCCAGGTCATCTATGACCGAGAAAATATATGTTGAAAACCATGCTATCCATCGCCATAATGATATTTTACGATGCGCAATGAATCTAAGAACTGATTATCCACTATGTATTTGCTATAACGGTAATGTCTTTTTTTGAGTTTGGTTTAATTGTTATTTCTCTCACCCTCAATTTGCACCTGCATGTGCCAATCTGCAAAAGTTAAGAAAATCGCTGGCACTGATTTAATCATTCTAAGAAGGATTGTTAGGGACAGGAGTACTGCCTCCCCTACCGGAATAAAATTTGTTACGTTGCACTACGAAAAGGATCCTGGAAGATCACTCGCAACATCTGTTTTCTTCATAAAAAATATGTCTGATTATTGCGGCGTAGACGAAACGATATGTACCCAGTACTGAACAGAATAAGGAAGGAAGGAAGGAAAAAAACAAAGCAAGAAAGAAGAAAAGAAAGGGATGAAGAAATTAAGAAAAAGAAAGTGGTGAAGAAAGAAATAAACAGTTCAGAAAGGTTCAGTTCCACTTAGTCAGTAGAAGAAATATCGTTTAAAGAAAAACGAAATAAATCGTCCTGGGTGGTATTGAACCACCGACCTCTCATTTAACAGTCAACGCGGTAACAGAATGCGCCACAAATACAATATATCTATATATCTATATATATATATATATA
>NC_142952.1:7998473-8030973 GCF_046866305.1 Octopus bimaculoides
AGCACTTACGCTTACACGCACATATGTACAAAGACAGAGAGTGAGAGAGAGAAAAGAAACTGGCTAATATCTATGGGTACTGACCGCGTTAAATGAGAAACAAGTAGAGAACTTCGAAATATGAAGCAGAATGTCAGTTTGATTTAGATACAGGTAACAAAATTGCGAACGAAAGTAAAGGATATAAAAAACTGATTGGAAAAAAAAAAGTACCAGGAAACATGAAAACGAACACAAGCAGAAAACATTTAGAATACCACTGGGATTCCATCAGTTCTAAGTTGATTAAATTGAGCTACGGTGAAACACTGCGACACCAATGCATAATCTGATGTGTCATACTATCTAAATATATTTTGTAGATAAGCAATAGTTTCTACGAGATAATAAAATATATATATTTCTAATTAAATTCCAAATCAAATTAACTCGAAGTGAATAAAGATTGTTTATGATATAAATTAAGCAGGGAATAAATTATAACGCGGTCTTAGATAATAAAAAAAATATAGAACTCTTATTATAGGAATAGTCAAGAGATACAAATAAATTTCGGTTGATACCATGAGAGCTCTGAGAATAGAAAAATATATTCGTAGGACGAAGCTAAAAATTATATATAAAATATATTAATATAAGAAAATTTACGATGAAATTATATAAGCCAACTAGATTATTCCAGAAAATTTGAGGAAATTATGAGGATTATTTGTAAGATTTGTTGTCTTGTAAAAAAAGAAACAACTGAGGTTGCATGTATAGATATATCTGAAAAACACGAATATGGCTATATATATATATATATATATATATATGTGTGTGTGTGTGTGTGTGTGTGTGTGTGTGTGCTGAGGCACCGCTATGAAGAATAAATATTTGTAAGTATTTGATAGAATAAACTAATTAAAATCAAATGCAATAATAGAATTAGACATGTTGCAGCGTAAATCACTTAATCGCTACGTAGTATACCATTATCTAAGGTAACATATATGTGATCAACCTCACAGGTAATGTAGAGATGCTGATTAAGAGACGATACAGTGATACCAAGAGGTGGGGTGATATAGTTCACTTTACAATATTAAGCGGAAAATAATTACTTCTACCTTAGGCTAGTGTTCAAAGACAATAATAATTGCATATTCGAGAAAATGAAATGCGACACAAAAAGACATAGAATTCTCTAGAAATTAATTAGTAGTTGATGTGAGCGTTCGACATTAATTGTAATAGTAGATACGAGAAAATTAGAATTCTTTACAATAAATGCAATAAACAGTTGTCGAGAGGGTGGTTGCCGTCGAGGTAGTCGTAGCTGGTGTTACTATTGCTGCGTTTGTATTAGTGAATGACAGAAGTATTTCTCGGGCGCTGTGAAGAATTAACTAACAACACATTCGCGAACAATTAACAGAAGATTTTATAATTGCACATAGTGTTTGTTTTCTGTGTTGATCTTTTACGAATACTAACAGCTAATTACTGCGAGAGACATACTTTTCAGGATTTACGACAAGCTAACTGATATAGCGATTTGAAAGACAAACTTTTCAGAACCTCATCATATGACAGTTATATAACCGAGATTGTTGATAGCATTTACACTTTTTTTATCCACCTTTTGTTAACGAATTCAAAATAAATCTGCGCTCGCTTTAGTGACGTGCGAGAAATTTACCGTTTTAACCAATATGGATTTCAATATTATAAGATTCAAGATTTTATTATTCTTTTCTTAGAATGTTTTGCCTGGGGATATTTGCCTTCACACTGATTTTAGCCCCTTCTATCAATGCAGTAAGATTCATTTCCTCCAAGCAAATACATAACAAAGAAATTCACAAGCTGACTGCCACACAGTTTGATTGATAACAATTTAACCACCAAAGAGATAATGCTAAACTCAAATTCAAGATACAACTATATC
Organism: Octopus bimaculoides; assembly: GCF_046866305.1. NCBI lineage: Eukaryota > Metazoa > Mollusca > Cephalopoda > Octopoda > Octopodidae > Octopus > Octopus bimaculoides. The sequence goes on from NC_142952.1 coordinate 8,000,404, forward strand.
GATCACGAATACATATTCCCACGGTATTCTTTTGTTTTGGTTACACTGTAGAATCAAATTTACCATTTCTTTCTTAAAATTATAGACGACGGAATCGACGGTGTAACACGTATTTCGTTTTTATTTATCTAGATATTCTGCCCTCATCCGTAATTTCTTGGCCGAGTTGTCAATCAAACTAACACAACCGTTCTATTTTCAACTTTGCAGCTTGCTTCTCTCATGTAAATGGATTGATATGCACTTTTAGCTATTCACTTCGTCTTTGACTCCTGATCATCCTATTCATTTATTTTCTCTTGTTCATCATCTTACTGTTCTTATTGCTGTTCATGTTGTTAGTTTTCTTCTTCTTCTTCTTCTTCTTCTTCTTCTTCTTCTTCTTCTTCTTCTTCTTCTTCTTCTTCTTCTTCTTCTTCTCTTTCTTCTAATTATTATTATTATTATTATTATTATTATTATTATTATTATTATTATTATTATTATTATTATTCAGTAGTTTTATTTTCATAACGTGCTTTTACTTCAATACCGAGCTGCCTTGGGTATGTGCTGTGGTTTTCTGTGATGCTCTTATGGTTACTGTACTGAAAGTGTTTTGCCTAGGATTATTATTATTATTATTATCATTACTATTATTATTATTATTATTATTATTATTATTATTATTATTATTATTATTATTATTATTATTCGTGGCTACCTATATCTTCATCTGGTAAACTGACTTGGAACAACAGTGTGCCATGTAAGTATGTATGTATGTTCTCTTCTTATTTTTAATTCAGTGTAAATTTTGACCCGCCACCAAATTGGTAGAAATTTTTTGTTCATCATCCTTTAAATCTTAAGAATGTCTTTTATCGACGCCTAAAGTACGAAATGCAAAATCGACCCCATCGGATTTTGAAATCAGAACGTAATGACCGACAAAATGTCGCTAAGCATTTTATCTGGCGTGCTAACGATTTTGCCTGCTTTCCACTCCTCCAATAATTCCCAAAGAAGTCGCAACCTCCAGGAATTGTAGTCTCGACCGTAAATCCTTCCGATGTTGAGCTGGAATTAGAAAACATCGACAAATGCCCCAACAATGACAAGTCGTAACATCAACATCAACTACAACTAGAGAATAAGAAAAAAAACAGAAACCAGCCAATGGCCCGAGTTTATTTAGGATGAAGATCTCCTTGCGATGGTTATCCCCACGCATTATGGCCTAAAATCCTTCTGCCACGGCACTACTTGGAGTGACATGCGAGGTTCGGAAGATTGATTGGAATGGAATGCCGCTAGACTAATGCCATTAGAGTTGTACCTTTCTAATCGGTCCGTCTGGCATTGTCCTCTCCTGCTAGGATCAATTGTTGAGTTCGAAGATCTAGCTTCGTTCACTTAATACACCGTAGAGGGTCTTAATTTGGAGTGGCGAGGGACAAGGACAGCGCTCCTGTGCCCTTGCTTGAACAGATCTTGTTTTTACTTCTGATGGGTACCCTCACACCCTCCTACAAGATCCAGGAATCTGAACCCAGAGGGGAGCCGGTTTAGTCGCCAACGACCCGACCATGACTGAGAGGAGCAAAAGTACATGATTATCCGTTGTCTCCAGGAAGAGATCTCAGCCTCCATATACATTAACTTTCTACAATATATTACTGATATCATATTGTTCCAACTCGTTCCTGACAACCGAAGAAAGCCGACACACTAGACCTTAATACTTAATGATTTTGATAAGGTTTATGTCACACTGATAATCGGTCGACTATTTAACATGGCGACACAAAGACGCCTGAATAGAAATTAATTAATTGTTAATGAATGCAGTTTTTATTTTTATCAAAGGATAGTTAAATTAAGTAGGATGCAAACGCGACTTGGTGTCTTGAGTTTTAACTAATACTTTTCAATAATATTTTCTAAATTTTATAATTGAGCCTCAGGTATAGAAACGGTCTTTATTTTTATGTTTAATTGAAATACAATTGGAGATTTTTCAACAGAATCTAAAGAAAAACTTTCGTTCTTCATTAGTTTCTTGAAAATGTAAAAATATTTTGAACATCATGTGTAGTTTCTGCAATGAATGTATGTATACATGTTCGTGCTCATATACTGAAGTATGCATATTTACATACGGATATCTGTGTGTTTGTGTGCGTGTGTGGCTAAACAAAGAGGGACAAACAAGGACAGACAAAGGGATTAAGTCGATTACATCGACCCCAGTGTTTCACTGGTACTTGATTTATCGTCCCCCTAAAGGATGAAGGCAAAGTCGACCTCGGCGGAATTTGAACTCAGAACGTAACGGCAGACGAAATACCTATTTCTTTACTGCCCACAAGGGGCTACACACAGAGGGGACAAACAAGGACAGACAAACGGATTAAGTCGATTATATCGACCCCAGTGCGTAACTGGTACTTAATTTATCGACCCCGAAAGGATGAAAGGCAAAGTCGACCTCGGCGGAATTTGAACTCAGAACGCAGTGGCAGACGAAATACCGCTAAGCATTTCGCCCGGCGTGCTAACGCACACGCACACGCACACGCACACGCACACGCACACGCACACGCACACGTCTGTGTTTGCATGCATGAGTGTGTGTTTATGCGTCTGTGTGTGTGTGTGTGTGTGTGTGTTTGTGTATATGTGTGCGTGCGTGTATGTGCACTTGTGCACGTGTGTGTGTGCTTGTAGTGCGTGTGTATCTGCGTGTGTGTGTGTGTGTGCATGTATGCTGCTTGTGTGAGTGACTGGGCGCGTGCATGTGTGCGCGCGTACAAATGTGTGTATGTGTGCGCGCATTTGCAGTTTCATGTGTGTGCTTGTGTGTGTGTGTGTGTGTGTGAGTGTGTCCTATTTTCTGAAACGTCCAACGTTTCTGATAGCAACACTATACCGACTCAGATGTAAGCCAATGCGAAATCGACCACTTAAAAACATTTCTTAGCAATTCCTAATGTCAACGGTAATTAATGTGTTAATGAAACTTGACTGGTTCAAAACATCAATTATTCATTCTTACTCATTCTTTAAACATTTTCTCGTTTTCTACCATATTTTTTTTTTTTTCGTAATCATATTATTTTCTTTTTCATGAAAGTAATAGGTTTGAGACGTCTGCAAATATGTCCGTTTGAATTCAAAACAGGAAAAAAATAACATTCAAGATAATTAAAAACAAAAACAAACACAAGATGGGTTATTGATATTTGGTTAGCCTGGTTAGGCAGTTGTTAACCATATTTAAACCAAGTTTATTTAATGTTTTCGATGAAACTATTTACATAAAAATTCAAACGATTTGACAAGACTAAAACGTATGCCAGAAGTGTCTAGACAAATATATCTCACTAGAGGCATGGCTGCATCCTAGCTAAAAGAGATGACTTTATTTTCATGTTGTGTGAGACGGGGAAAACTCTGTATTCATTTAAGAAGAAACTACTATACATTTCTTTAAATCAGGGGCCGGGCAAAGACCAAGAATCCCGTCTTCTCACGGACCTCACTCACCTCTGCACTGATTGTTCCGTGCTTCGAAATTTCTGTACGATGTCAAACGTTCGAACAATTGCAGGTGAAATACTATTGCTCAGAATTCAGGGCAACTCACCTGATATGCTATGGATCTCACGCGGTTTCAAATCTAAAGCCCGCTACAGATGATACACGAATGCTATTATCTTCATCGTAATAACTACGACGATGATGAGGATGATGATAACAATAATAATAATAATAATAATAATAATAATAATAATAATAATAATAATAATAATAACTATTATTATTATTAGGCTTGAAAGTGTCAACTGCTGAACCTGCTTGCATGGGAACCAAACCATCCAGCGTGCAATAATTCAGTGTCAGCGCATTAGGGAGTTGTGGTTTTGTGTGGAATTCGTCTGTTCGCCGAGTGTATGGTGAAGATAGACTCACCACCTTCCCTTAGGAGAGAAGAAAGGCAGGTCTTACACTTCTTAGTGGCTGTGGCAAAAGCGGTTGTGCGGTGGACTCATCTGAAAGGTTTGAAGACAGGTACATTCCTAATTCATAATTTCTTTTCAGACAGAAGTACAATTCGGGATTTATAAAGACGCACGTATAATATTAGGTCTTTGTGTCCTTTCCTAAAAGCCTGATCGACTTGAGGATCGAACCCTAGATGATTATCTTCGTAGCTGCTGTCATCATTCGTTTGTTTGTCTATATTCATGTTGTGATTGTTTTATTGCTCAAAGAATTACACTTTCCCAAACGGAAAAATATTTTTTTGGAAGGGAGAGAGTGTTTCATCCTCAATGTTGGGAGTTTTCTTCGACTACGACCACACAATATGATATGTTGCCAACAAACAAAGAAATTCAAATGGCACCCAACCAAAATCGAAAATTCAATAAAAAGCTTTCTTCTCCAAAGCGGAAAAATAAAAGAAACACACACACACGCACACACACACACACACACACATACGCACACACACACACACAAAGAGCTCTTATCACCTTCATAATGTTCGTAAACACAAACACACGACAAAGAAAAATCATCCATTTGAGTTTATTACTGCAACGAAGACATCATCAAAAGCAATTTTAACGACGTGTTACTTCACCTTTCTTGAAGCAAAATTCAATGATAATAACAATAACAACAACAACAATGATAATATTTTTTTTTTCTTTTAGGTATAACTGAATGGTTAAGAAGCTAGCTTTTCACCCATGCATTTCCGGGTTCAGTCCCTCTGCGCGGACTTCAGGTAAGTTCCTTCTACAATATATCCAGGTCTTCGGCCCTAGGCTATAGTAGAAGACACTTGCCTAAGGTGCCACGCAGTGGGACTGAACCCGGAACCATGTGGTTGGTTAGCAAGCTACTTACCACACAGCCCCTCCTGTGCCTATGTATACATATATATGTATATATATAATGCATATATGTCTATTGGCATGTATATGTCGATGTGTGTATACGCGTGTGTTTGCATGAAATAGTTGATATATGTTTGTATTTATCTCTTCACTGCTTTACAATCATTGTTGGTTCGTGTACGCCCCTGTAACTTAGAGGATCGGCACAAGAGACCGTTGGAACAAGTAGCAGATTTCCGGTAAGTACTTTAGCTGATTTGTCCGACTCACCCTACCAGGTCGTGCTCCTGCATGGTTGCAGTCGCCGTACAAAAGCGCTTTGTTCTTGTCTAAAATGTCTTTCATTATAGGTCTCCTACATCATGGTTTCTTAAACAACCATATAACATGAACGATAACAAAGACTGCAACAGCATCAATAATTTCTGCTTAGATCGAATGTCATATTTCCTAAATCAGTATCAATAATTTTTGTTTTCTCATGTGATTGATTACATTGGAGACAAATTGTCGACTTAGCAGAACCATATGGATTATTCTTAACCCAAACTTAATCCAGGATGTCCAGAGAGATCAAAGGTAGTGAAACGACAAACCTCAGATGACAGATCATTAATCACAAGTCAGCCTTAAAATATGAATAAAATATGAAGACCATCAACAGATTGATAGGAAATATCGTCTGCCAGTTAATTAAATATTTTTCATCGATTCATTGGGAAATTTTATCATCTGTCACGGTGATTTCTTTGAAGTGTTTTCAATGAGAGCTGGAACGAATTCTAAGAAACATGTGCGATGTGACGGCATACATTTATTTCTCAATGTCAATATTTTGAATTAAACAATAACGAAAATGTATTGCTGTTACTGCTGCTGCCGTTATTGTTGTTGTTGTTGTTCGCTGGTCTAATCTAATCCAGCTTATCTAGGATAAAAAAATGAAGAATAGCACATTGCCGGCGGTTAGTAGTACACTGCCGGCATATCCTGAAACGTCATCGGTGAGAATTGTACCGCCGACGGAGGACACTGTGGCCCCTCCCAGTGTGACGAAGGATGATTTTGTGATCTTCTTTCATATGGGAGGGGCCGTACAGACCTTTCTGACGAAGCTAGATGGCCGGAGGGAGGGGGTCCTGTCCTGGACTAAAAACCCGGATTGGCCTCCGCAGGTAACTGCGGAGGTCATAACGGAGGAAGAAATGTTCAGGGTAATGGACTCCTTTCCCAAGCACCAATATAGGTTTGTCATTCGGAGCCCCGACTTGGAACTGCAGGAGGACCTACGGGAGGCATACAGTCTGTTCGTAGAGGAAAGATAAGAGGCCTAGGTGACTGCAATCGCATGATTGAATCAAGTAAGAGCTAAAAGAATTTCCGTGGCGTATATCGTTTTTATTGTTCTTGTCTGTTTTGTTTCCTTTTGTTTAAGCTGTAAATCAATACCCGCCATGACCATCCCATTTATTCACACAATGTATATCTATAACTACACTATACAAGATGTCCTTCCATCCATTTCACGTTTTTTGAAATGTTGTGGTATAATTTAAAAAAGATTTCGCTGCGGTTCACAAGAGAGTGATAAACCACACGGTTTTATGTCATTTTGAAGTACATTTAGTTGCTAATTCTGTCAAATCAAACAACCACGTAGACACTCCTCCGTTCATGGTAAATTTATAGAAACAGAATGCGGCAAGTAAAAAAAAATAATCATAGAAACTCGTTTCATTTACACAATAAATTGTCATTTCAAATTTATATCAGACGCATCAACGCTGAATTCTAAATTACGTAAACCCCTTGACGTGAGTGATACAGCATATATTTGATGTGATTTGTCAAGTGGCAGCAGCAGCAGCAGCAGTAGTAGTAGTAGTAGTAGTAGTAGTAGTAGTAGTAGTAGTAGTAGTAGTAGTAGTAGTAGTAGTGGCAGCAGCAGCAGCTGCAGTAGTGCGATATAATATGTAATCTAAAAATGTCTGCAGAAATAATCTTAATACATCCATTACGGCAAAAAGACAAACGTGATACTTGTCTTACTCGTGATTTTTCAAGGATGTATGCACGTTTGTATGTGTTTGAATGTGCTTGTATGTATGTATGTATGTATGTATGTATGTACGTACGTACGTACGTATGTATGTATGTATGTATGTATGTATGCATGTATGCATGTTTATAAATATATATATCAACACACACACACATATATATATATATATATATATATATATATATATATATATATATATATATATATATATCGTCATTTTTTTCCCATTTCTAACAAAACTGTCCGATGAACGGGAACATGAAACTCCGAGTAACAGCTTTTTGTTATATTTCTGCTGCTTTTAAATATATATATATATATATATATATATAGAGAGAGAGAGAGAGAGAGAGAGAGAGAGAGAGAGAGAGAGAGAGATACGTACATACATACATACATACATACATACATACATACGTACGTACATGTGTACTTGTATACAAACATCTATGCATATCAATAGATCAATGTAAAAAAAATGTGAGCAAGAATTCACCAAAAATTTCCTGTATTCTATGCAAAATGATATGAAGAATTTATTTTTTATATTGTTATAAAACTAGTTGGGAGGAATGGCTTATACGCCTAGATACAAAGACGTCTCAGAATTAATAGTCATGTCGGCATTCTTTGCCACGATTCGCTTATCACATTCTTCAAACTATTTAGAAATGCTAAGCGAAACATAAATAGCTGCTTGTGTGTGTGTGTGTGTGTGCGTGGGGGAGGGGTGTGTGTGTGTGTGTGTGCGTGGGGGAGGGTTGTGTGTGTGTGTGTGTGTATGTGTGTGTGTGTGTGTGTGTGTGTGATTGTGCGTGTGTGTATGTGATTGAGCGTGTGCTGAGACTTTAAGCTGCCGTTCTTGTTTGCGAAAGAACATAGCGTCACGTCACGTCACACGGGACCAAGCAGCATTAATATGCTTCCACACATATCTACATGATCATATGCACGATTATATCGTTTATATATATATACATGTGTATATACACACACATATATATATATATATATATATATATATATATACATACATATATACATACATAGATATATATATATATATATATATATATATATATATATATATATATATATATATATATATATATATATATATATATATATACATATATACATACATATATACTTACATAGAAATATATATATGTATATATAAATATATGTAGGTATATATGTTTATATATATATAGATATACATATATTTATACGCAAAGCTAAATTCCCAGCGTGGATTTTTGTTTTTAACAGAATAATGCCAATAAATCCGATGCCAAGAATGCGTCGAATTAGTATTACAATGGTGAGCGACCAGAGATTTACCGATTTCAGAAAATGTTCCATCGGAAAAGAATAAAATATTATCAATATATCTTCACTCGCCATTGTGTATCGAAATACTGAATGATAATAATAATGATCATGATAATAATAATAATAATAATAATAATAATAATAATAATAATAATAATAATAATAATACGTTATATTATAATGATTTCTCAGGTAGGAGAAAAGAAAGTGAAAGGAAAAGAAAATACAATATGAATTGTGTGTATGGTTTGTGCATGTGTGTATATCTATGTGTATATATATAAGTGTGTGTGCATATATGCATATATGTGTATATACATAATTATATAAATTTATACATATATATACATATACACATATATATACATATGTGCATATATATATATCTACATGCATAATACAAGCATACATGCATACATATATATGCGTATGTGTGTATACATGTAAATAAATATATACATGTATGTATGTAAGTATATATATATGTATATATATATATGTGTGTGTGTGTGTGTGTGTGTGTGTGTGTGTGCGTCTGTATATATATATATATATATATATATATATATATATATATATATATATATATATATATGTGTGTGTGTATATATGTAAGTATGTATATATATGTATGTATATATGTATGGAAGTGTATATATATATATATGTGTGTGTGTGTGTGTGTGTGTGTGTATGCATGTAAGTATGTATATACGTATATATATATATATGCATATGTATACATATGCATATATTTATATATACACATGCATATACACATATATACATATATATATATATTCATATGCATATATTCTTATTTGGATGTATGCATCTATGCATATATGTATGTACGTATGTACGTACGTAGGAATGTTTTCTTTCTGATTTTAATTTTGAATAGATTTTGACCAGTCACCTACTTGGAAAGCGTCTTGTTTTCTTCATCTTCTTTTAAATCTGAAGTTCTTGCAGCTTTTTATAATCCCAGACATCGCAATAATGTATGTGTGCGTGTGTATGTATGTATGTATGTATGTATGTATGTATGTGAAGATGAAAACAAAAGTTCATGGATAGTGTCATTGGTTTGTGCTGCAAAATTTTAGTCATGGCTTATGTGCAAGATTCTTAAGCTCGCATCTTGTTGCGAAAAGCGTTGTAGTCGGTTTGGAATGTATCTATCTTGGAGGAAAAAAACTACTATTCAAAGAACGAAGGACAGAATAAAGTTTCCGCTGGTATTAAAATTACAGTTTCTAAAACTTCTGTCACATACATCTGGCCGGCATATTAGCTTAAACTTCTCGCGTAAGGACCGCAAGCACACATACATATATACATACATACATTAACTGGCACTCCGTCGGTTACGGCGACGGCTCTAGTTGGTCAGATCAACGGAACAGCCGGCTCGGAAATTAACGTACAACTGGCTAAGCGCTCCACAGACACGTATACTCTTAAAGTAGTTCTCAGGGAGATTCGGCACGACATAGAATGTTTGAAATACGGGGCCGACTCATTTTTGGCAGCTGAGTGAACTGAAGTAATGTGAAATAAAGTGTCTTGCTCAAAGACACAGCGCCTCGCCGGGAATTGAACTCACCAACAGTAAACAACATGAAATACGAAAACAAATGTGTTCAATACGCAATCAACTAGAGAACCAAATGGAAAAGAGGGCAAGTAACATAAAGAACGACCCTTCATCAGTTGTCGGTTGTCTACCTACTCCTCATTTCGAGCAGACTGTTTTATTAACACATATATATAGATATGCACACACACACACATATGTATGTATGTATGTATGTATGTATGTATGTATGTATGTATGTATATATTATGTATGCAAGTATGTATATGTAACATTTGATATAGTATTTAAACAAGAGCTAGTAATAGTAGCGCTTATTCGAATGCTATGTGTATGAAATATTTCTCTCTCACTGGATGGAGTACGTTTTTGTTGACTCGAACTATAACGGAATAGTAAACTATACACATATATGTGTGTGCGTATGTGTGTGGGCGTGTATGTGTATGTGTTTTCGTGCGTACACATGCATATATGGGGAGAGAGAAAGAAAGAGTTCGATAACCGACTCCACTATTCTTTATGCGTGATCGATACTTTACATATCGTTCCCATAACAACTAAATGGTAGGTTTGGACTCAGAATACATAAAACCGTTTCAAAAACCGTAAAATGTACAATCTCACGTTCTTAGGACCCCGGCAATCTGCCGCCAGTGTGGCGTTTAATCCGACCACAAATATGTCTTTACAATCATTCCAATATTCTATTCTCATTCTGTAATAATCCAAAATATATAATTTATAATTTCATATGAAAATATCTACAAAAAATATTCTTTGTTTTTTTTTCTTTTATTTTCCTCTTTTTATCCATCCTTTCTCGATATATTTTATTTAATTTTATTTATATTATCAAGCTTCAGGGTTTTTTGTCTCCATATTTCTTTCAATATTTGCATAGAGTTTTTATATATACCGATTCATATTATTATATATATATATACAAGTAAATATACATATTTATTTATTGCATATATATCTGTATCAACAAAAATTTTTATTTAGCAATTTCAGAGTTACATGCCTTTTCAGTAAAACTACTGACGCCTATAACAATTGACGTTGTAATACTAATGAATTATTCATATCATAATTAAAGAAATATTAAAAAGAACCGCTATATACTGTATTGATTCAATGTGTGAGGTTCCAAAGTTATATATATAGAAATAAATTATAATCTTTCAAATGTAAGAAGTAAGAAATAGCAAAATTGTACTTATTTGGCATGTGATTTGGTTTACAATCAATTATATAGGGCAAGGTAGTTGGCAGCCGTTTAAAGCATATATGCCATTATTTACACGAGTTTATGTTAGATATAAATTTCACAGCATTTAGTCAGGTATTTCGAAACTGCATAATAGACACTCTATCTTACACTTTTCGCCACATATTACAATATGATATATATTACAGTGGCTATATGGCAAGAAGCTTGCTTCTCAACAACATGGTTCGGGGTTCAGTCCCACTGCGTGGCAACTTCAGTAACTGACTTCTACTATATCCACGAGCCGACCAAATCTTTGTGAATGGATTTGGTAGACAGAAACTGAAAGAAGTCTGTCGTATATATGTATATGTTTTTCGTCATCACCCAAACCTACACTCACACCACATAACCACAAGTGGATTATTGACGATATTTTTCTCACTTTCCTCCTTCTTCCCTTTCAACATTCTTGTTTTTTTGCTGTTTCCGAAGAAGAGGTATGCTCGAAATGTAAAACAACAAATCTTTTCCTTCTCCGAGTGTCCTATTAATACATCGTTTGTGCTACGTCCTCTTATTGTTTTTTCTGTCTTTTGAATTAACTATATATATATATATATATATATATATATATATATATATATATATATATATATATATATATATATATATATATATATATATATATATATATATATATATATATATATATATATATAATATATATATATATATATATATATATATAATATATATATATATATATATATATATATATATATATATATAATATATATATATATATATATATATATATATATATATATATATATTTATTTATTTATATATATATATATATATATACACACACACACACACACACACACACACACATACACACACATATCTGCCTGTGTGTCTTTGTGTTCGGTCTCACCACCTAAACTTGACAACCGGTGGTGGTGTGTTTACGTCCCTGTATCTTAGCAGTTCGGTAAACGATATGGATAGAATGAGTACCAGGTTTTTTTTTTAAATAAGTACTGAGGTCGATACATTCAATTAAAAAAGCAATATATATATATATATATATATATATATATATATATATATATATATATATATATATATATATATATATATATATATATATATATACATATATATAATTGTATAAAATAATAATGTATAAGAGTAAAATTGTATTGTAATTTGCCTCAGGTACTGCAATATGTTGAAATAATATAAACATCTCAAAAACCTTTGAGCAGCTAAGTTGCCATCAATTAACGAAAGCAACGAAAATTATTGAATGTTATGTGTTGTATGATGATCGTATGTTTAGGAAAATGTTTTCCGTTTTCAAATAACCTCCAAAAGTTCGTGGAAATGCTTTGCTAGCAGCAGGAAATTCTACAATGACCTTATCTACAGATTCTCATTATTTTCTATCTTCAGGCTGAGTTGAGAAATATTTCTCAAAATCTAGAATTAATAAACAACTTTTGTAAGGTAATATAATCTTTTCACCTTGTTCTTCATTGACGTCTTCTTATATATTTTGCCTAACATCTCAACTACATTGCTTAACGCTTTTATCCAAACATGTATATAATTTACTGTATATATTCGTTACACAGTACGGTGCGGGTGCATTTTGGCCGCAAGTTTAATAGGTTTTAGCAACAAAAGATATACGATGTTATATATATAGTTTTGTCAATTTTGAGTCACACCGGTAAAAGTATTTATTTTACATCTTTCTAAGTTTCTAAATTCTTATGACGTAACCAACGTACAATTCCTGCTGGTAACAACTAAGCTTCTAAAGTGGTTGGAGAAAAAAATCGAAGAATTGCTTCAGTAGAGTTGCAAAACGTTTATCATGTTTATAGACGATGTAGGTCTCAGTCACACAAGTATCTCTTCGGCTTTTTAACCTAATATTCTACATGATATTATTTATGACTATATCTGCTTCGAGTTCCACCGTTAAAAATTGATATACACACTCATACACATATACATACATACATACTTACATACATACATATATATATATACATACATATAAATGTATATAATCACAAAGTCTCGGCAGCCACATTTAATTTTTACAGCCAAGCCTGACAAGCAACAACACTGGAAAATTGTAAAGATACGTAGAATATTTCCCAGCTTTCAAATTTGTCGTGCTCTAGTATTTCTAGAGTCCATAATTACATATATAAAATGAAAACTGTTTTGAATAATTCATGAGACCTATATGCATTTTCGAAAAAATATTACATTACATTTGTACAAAATTAAATAGTTTTTGCTTTCTATCATACGTATGTCTGAGAGTGTATATGTGTGTATGTGTGTGTGAGTATGTGTGTGTGAGTATGTGTGTGTGTGAGTGTGTACATATGTGTGTATATGTGTGTGTGTGTTTATGTATGCATTTACGTTATATGTTTGCATGTATGTATTTACGTTATATGTTTGCATGTATGTATCTGTTCGCACAAGTAATTATATGAGAGATGGTATTAAAATAACCATATGGATGTTTTATTATTATCAAGAACTGTGCATTTGGCTTTGATATTCCTTTTACAGATAACCCTTTCGCTGTGAACAATTTTCATAGAATAAATAGATAAAGCATTTTACTTCTGTTAAAATTATCACCTTTATTTGAAATAAAATTGTATGATCTGTATAAAAATGTAGGCCATGTATCGAGCTTTTATGTTGAAAGATTAAAATAACTGACAAAATGATCCAGAAAAACAAACATACTATTGCTGTAAGTGTTTCGACAATATTCAGATAACCTTTACCAAAATCAGAACCATTCCTGCCGCAAAAATCCAAATCCCAGTAGTGATTAAGTAGTTGTATGGTGTCAACTTAATGTGACAGTCTCCTGAAGGGAATAATACTACAGTTGGTTGGACGTAGGAAGCTGCACCGCTTCCTGTCGGCCTTGACACTTTTCCTGTGTCCTTACGTTTACGAGGGGGAGACAAGCACCTCCACCCAGCTAAGCTCTGCATCCAGAGACAGGTTTCTGAGTCTTTGCTCGTCATCAGTAGTGATTGTTCCTACAAAATAAAAAGGCATCACAATTATATTTAGAAACAAATTGTTTATCCTAATCTTCGATCTGTGATAAAATCCGCACCACATGATCGAATCTAACAATCTTTACTCCTTCGGTTAGTCTTGATTGTGTAGAAAATCTCTCAAAAAAAAGAAAATACTACAAAAGACAACGAAGAATTTGTCTCAAAGGTATTCGAGCAAAAGCCAACACTATTCTATCGGTTGAAACTTAATTGTTTGGCAAGAAAACTCGGTCTCTATAAAAGCACCATTGAAATCTTTGGACCCCGACTCAAATACAATTACCTCATCTAGACACAATTGGCACCAAATCTGAGAAATGTGTGTATGTGTGTGTGTGTGTGACTGTGTCTGTGTCTGCGTGTCTGTGAGTCTGTGTTTTTATGTGTTTGGGTATGTGTGCGTGTGTGTATTAAATATATCAAATGTGTGGTAAGATATTTGTTTTCCAATCTCAGGGTGTCGGCTTAAATTCGACCCATGACACCTTGGTCGAGTTTCTTATACTATAGCCTCGATCCGATCAAAGCCGTCTAAGCTGATTTGGTAGACGGAATATGAGAGAGGCTTGTCATATATACCATATTCTGCCCCATCTCCTTTTAGTATTAAGTATTAGCAACAGAGATTGATGCATATTTGTTACTATTATATCTAAAGCCGCATGCTGTTCAGGATTCTTTTATGTGGATCTATGAATAGCCACCATTGATCAACATTTATGATCTTCGCCGTGTATTTCTCATCACCTGAAATACAGGTGCTACTCATTTTTGCCAGCTGAGTAGACTGGAGCAACGTGAAATAAAGTGTCTTGCTCAAGGACACCACGCGTCGCCGAGAATCGAACGCATGATCGTGAGCCGAATTCCCTAACCACTAAACCACGCGCCTTCACTATTTTATACATTATTAAATGTATCAATTAAAGAAATAGTCATAAATTTTCTTTTAGTCGTCAATGTTGGTTTGAATACGCAACAGTTGGCTATTGTCCAATTTTATTTATTTTTATCATTGACTATCATTTCTGCAGTATGAGTTTAAATATTTACAGAGTGTTCCGTAAGAAAAGTGTCTTCAGCCGTAATAACAATCATAAAGCTACTATCGTTTTCATTTCAAACGTCAGTGTAATGTATTTGATTAAACATTTAAACGAACAAAGCAGCTTTATAATTTCATCGCAATGACACGCTATTCTCCTGAAGGTGATACAACTACAACTGACAAAAGACCTGTTAAAATGGCTACTTGGTGGCTATTAATTAGGTTATGCTAGCGAGTAATAGATTGTAATTGAAAGAATCCATATCGATGTGATATGGTTGTTTAAAAAAAAATATACACAAAATAATTTTTATAAACTAGAATTTATTACAGAGGAAAATTAATAATGTCTATT
The DNA here is from genome assembly GCF_046866305.1 of Octopus bimaculoides. Classification (NCBI taxonomy): domain Eukaryota; kingdom Metazoa; phylum Mollusca; class Cephalopoda; order Octopoda; family Octopodidae; genus Octopus; species Octopus bimaculoides. Next base: position 8,016,028 of record NC_142952.1, read on the forward strand.
TTAATTTAGAAAGTCGAAAAATTAAAATCGTACAAGAAAATGAAATTTTAAAAAAATTGAATGAAATATTTTTTTATCGTTTACCAGTCTCAGTCATTGGACTGCGACCATGCTGGGGCACAGTCTTGAAGGGTTTTCGTTGAACAGGTCAATCCCGCTAGTTATAGTCTAAGTTTCACACTTACTCTACTTATTCTATCAGTGTTATTCGTCGAGTTGTTATGTTACGAGGACGTAAGCAAACCAACACTGGTTGCCGAGCGGTGGTGGATTCAAAGGCAAGCACTAAGACACACACACACACACATACGCACAGATATATACGCTCGGCAACCAGTGTTGGTTTGCTTACGTCCTCGTAACATAACAACTCGACGAATAACACTGATAGAATAAGTAGAGTAAGTGTGAAACTTAGACTATAACTAGCGGGATTGACCTGTTCAACGAAAACCCTTCAAGATTGCACCTAACTGAATATCTAAAAAAAAAAAAAAGCAGAAAATTATATTCAATTTACGTTGTGACTTTTTCTGGCACGCGTCAAATGATATACAGCCAAAATTATTGTATACGTGATCATCTCGACATTTTAATGGGGTTTAGTGTATCTAGGACTATACAATCTAATGTAAAGCCGTTTTGAATAATCAGAGTTATTGGTATTTAATTGTCTTAGTAAGCGCAGCTCTTTCGAGATCGGCATAATGTTGCTTCTCTTTAGCATAAAGGAAATTGACGAAGTAGAAATGACAATTAAATACTTAACTAAATAGAATATTAATCGAGACAGATAACCACACACGCCCTACGCTTATATGCATATATAATTTTCAGCATTCATCACAGGCCCGCGTATACTTACGTATCCACAATACATAGGCAAGCGAGCGCGCAAACAGCCCTTGATCTATGCATGTTCCTTTCACACACACATCAAGGACACTGACACGACCACGATGTATACTCACATACACGCTCACGCATACGCAAACACTTAGAAACACACACACACACGCGCGCGCATGTATAAGTATATATCTATCTGGTACCCTCATGTATTCCACGTGCACACCTCACATACACCTAAAATCTGACACACACCTAAAGCCGCATGCACTTTCAGTCACATGACAAACGCATACGCATTAACAAATGTGCATGTGCACACCAACCAACATCGCTAAACGCTTATATGCACGAAGCAAACAAAAACGGACGCTCACACGTACACACCGTAACACATCCGTACACCGTTGTACAAACAACACACATACATACATCACTTCCTATACTAACTTTAAGAACCATGTTCACAACTATATATGCACATCCAGGGTCTAGAGGTTAATCAAAAATCATTATCTCCCTTGACTGACCTTTTCACTTAAAATGTAATACAATTTACGGCAGCCATTACTTGTTTTAAAATACCATCTGTAAAAAACACGTGATATTTTCTTAAATAATATTCCGTCTAAATTAAATTTTTCTAATACATACTCATTCCTGAAAACACACTATACATTGTACACCCAAAATTGTAATTAAAATTGAACGCACTCTAAGTCTTGCACACACACACACACACACACACACACACACACACACACACACATACACATATATTGTGAGTGTGTCGCATAATACACCACGAGATATATGCCAATATGCACATACACACATACTACTATTATATACACCCATAGGCATTCACACGTCCTGCTCACGCACGTACGTGAACATATCTCCAGACGCAGTACAAGCAACGCAACACACACGCCCATACGACAGATGGTTAGTTTGCTTTGACCTTTAGTTTCTAGCGTTATTAGCATGGGTGCCATCACGACATACTGTATGTTTGGATTTCTCCAGCTGTTGCGACTGTTTGCCAGAGCTCCAGTTCGCACTAATAGTATGCTTATCCACTCCTTGACATTATTTCTCCATCTTTTTATCTGTCTGACTCAGCTTCTTTCTCTGACCACACTTCTTTAGAGAATCGTCATTGCAAGGCCGCCTGATGTTTTTTTTTTACATGCTTATACCATCTCCGCGTTGATTTCTTCCTGGTTTTGAAGTGTTCATGAGAACCACTTCATGATTTCGTGAGCTGTTTCATTTGTGACATGATCGAAGTACAAGTTGGAGTAGCAATACATTTTCAACGCCCGTACTTTTGTCTGCAGTGGACTTCAAGTTTTGGCTTCGGTGCAGAAAATGGAAAAAACCAGTGTATGCAGACAACAGATTTTACTTTTCAAGTTAATGTTCGTATCTCTCCATTTCACGATGAGATTTATTTATTCATATTTTTCTGTCCTATTATTATCATAATGCTTACAGAACATTCATGTCATGATTCATTGTTAATAATGACTTTCAAATATTTGAACTTCTGCCCTGTCTCTAGTTTTTGTCCTTATGATGAAACGTTTTCATAAACTCGGGCGTTTTAGCGCGGATTTACATTCAGAACTTGATGGAAGCGCTATCAAGGTGGCTAATACAATCGATTCCTCCTCCTTTCTTGTCAGTCGATGAAAATCATGAATATAGTTCAAATTTTTGATGCTCCTCCCTTCGGCGCTGACTATCCACACACACTCTTCTAGAGCACAACAGAGAGAAGAATAAAGTATATTAATATCAACTATGAAATTAATTAGGAAATAAGAAATGACAAAAGTGAAACTGATAACAGGAAAATATGAAGATATGAAAACAGTCTTTTCATTAAGCAAACAAATAAATATTCCAACAAGTAATGGACTTCATCAACCATTCCAGCTACAGATAGAAAATAAATCGAGAAAATAAGCCTCGGTCCAACATCTCCGATGCTTACCTGCCTACGTACATATGTTAGATAAGGGGCTGGGGGCACTGTGGCTGCATAACCAGCTTTGGAGTGAGAGAACAGAAACGTGCAACCTGGGAAATCTCATGAAAACATTTTATGAACTGAGATTACCGCGTAAATTAGTTTTTATGAGATCAGATGTAGTTGAATGAAGTGGTTATATGGTAAAATCAATGGGCATTATATTAATATGGATGATATGATAAAGTCAATCGATATGATATTTATATGGAAGATATCATAAAGTTAATCGATATCATATTAATATAAAAGTTCTGATAAGGTCAATCAATAATATATCAATGTTATTATGATTGAAGATATCTTGAAAAGGTTCCACGCAAAGAGTTTGTTGGGATAATAGATTTGTCAGGAGAAATAGAATGGTTTTGTTGTTATATCATAGAGTTAGTCGATAATATATACATAGCAGAGCGGATAAGCGTAGAGTACAGAGTACAGTTGAAAGAATTATGATGTCTGGATTACATAATAAAACGTTAGGATTAGAGTTATAGAAAGGGTTAAACGCTCGGTTAAGGACGTAACTTGTTTGTAACCGCTTCACCTTATTCGTTTCCGCCATTGCACTGCGACCGTACTGGGGCACCACTTTAAATGCTTTTAGTGCAACAAATTCAACTCAGTATTTATACTTTTTGTCTTTTTCTATTTTTGTTTGTTAGTCGGTTACATATTATATCGCTTTGTTTTACCGAACAGCTAAGTTACAGGGGTGTAAACATGCCAGCACCGATTGTCAAATGGTAGGTATGACAGACACAACAGACACGGGCATAAAGACACACATACAAACACACACAAACACTCACACGCAAACACATACACACACACACACGCATACATGCACACACTCACATACACATACACATATATTAAAATGTTCATATATACGACAGGCTTTTTTCGGTTTCCGCTTGCCAAAATCACTCAGAAGGCATTAGTGAGCTTTCAGCTATAGTAGAAAGGTATCCATAAGTTACTGCGCAGTGGGACTGAACCGGAAGCCAGGTGGGTGAAAAGCGAGCTTCTTAAAACACATAGCCAGGTCTGCGAACGTTATTACGCATATGCATTCGCCCAATACGTGTGCATCCATGCATAGGTTCATATGAATATGCATCTACGTATACAGTCATTAAAATAAGTAAAAAAAAAAATGTAATAAAAAAGGTAAAATATAAAAGATATATATACACAATGCCGGATGACGTAGATTCAAATGCCCAACCGTACTTCCTTGCCCTGCGTAGCTCATTGCACTCCTTGTTAGGCGTACATTTATACGTCTCCATGTTTACACTTGCCCTTATAGATACATATATTACATACATATATTACACAAACGCATACGCACACAGGAACACTCATTCAAATGTAAGTTAATAAAGTAAAACTAAGATAAAACAGATAAATCAAATAACAAAAAAACGAAGCAACATTACTTCATTTGGATGTGTGATGAATAAATAAATGGTGTAAATGAGATTTATGAGCTACGTTAAATAAGAAGTGATGAATCAAATTATGATAAAGGATAGATGATGGATGGTGATAAAACGTGTTGAAATAAAATATAATAAAGACAATACGATGATAAAAAAATATTGTGTTGTGGCGTAAAAATATATACTAGAAATCGAATGGAATGCTAAGCTAGAGCATATTATGTAGGTGATTTTTAGGTGTGGGAGAACAGACCGAATGAAGCAAGAATTCTTGTCAATTAAGATTAGGGAAGATATCATAAATAGCCAATAGGTTTCGTTTTTATTCTTTCTTATGGTTTTATCTACTTTTCTTGTCAGTAAATTTATTTACATTCTTTAACATACAATATATATATACATACAGAGAGAGAGAAGTAATGTTTTGTTTATCGCCACATCAATATAGCTGTTCCAGAGTCACCGACGTTACTACTGTCTTTAACCCCAAATGGAGCCTCCTCCAGCTGGTTATTGATGCAATCTGTACTCATTATATATTGCAAGCAGGGGAGCGAACCCTTCCCATTTTCTAGCGGGCGAAGGGATCACTAAACCTTCCGGTTTCGGGTTATTTGTGCCCATCGGTAGTGGTGAACAGCCGTCCGCTAGAGGTAAGCAATAACTCGCTCCAGCTCGTAGACTCATCCTGGGATCAAAACTATTGTAACATCGATTTCTATAGAACAACTATATTGATGTTGCGACAAACATTACTTCTCAATAAAGGTACTACTTTCATCTCTTAAAGAGATTTTCCAATTAGTTACCTTCATATATATATATATATATATATATATATATATATATAAACATGTGTACATCCATACCTACACATCTACTTGTAAACTTATAAAGCGATAGAGCGGGACGTCGGGATGTTTAGAATCTGCTTGCTTCCATTCTCCACGTGAATATTAAACAGTATGTTAGCCATCACTCAGGTTTAACTTCTCACAGCTAAAAATATAGAAACATCCACTAAAAAATCGATAAACGAAGACATTTAGGAGATAAATCTACTTAATCTTTATTAGAATATTTTATTATCACTAATACATTTACGTAACAGCTACATGAGAGTTCCAATTGATTTAAGAAAGAGGCTAGTTCAGATAATTTATGGGTGACGTATATTACTTACCTTCAGCTCATCGACTTTTCTAGCCTCCTTGAAAAACAAGTACACACTTTATAAGACTCCTAACAGGTAAATTATGATGGCAGTTTGGAGTGTTCAACCTTTTAAGCAAAGCTTTATCGAACTCTGTGTAACTCCCGTTGCTATAGTGAATAGTAATATAATTATTCCAGTTGTCTCAAGCAGTTAGCGTATTTGAGCACGGAGTAAATGTGATAGGAAGTGATATTCTAAGAATGTCTTTGTTAAATGCTGCTGTTTCTTCTTTCTCTCGTTCGTTCGTTCTTTCTGTCTTTGCTTCCATCCTTTGCCTTTTAATTTTGTTTCTTGTCTTTCAATCTTGAGTTCGTTCTTGTTTTTTCTGCACTTATGAACCCTCAGCAGTCGGAATAATTTCGTTCTTAGTTCGTTGTGAATAACAACGCTAGTGTTTCAATTCCAAGTCAAGTGTAGTTTTCTTTTTCTAACTTGAACACAAAAGCTGTTTAGAAAATCACAAAAGCTCAGAATTTCGTTTGTACTCATTTATATATTGATTGTTTGATCGATTTAAGTGAATAACTTCTAGCAAATACACAAAACCTCGCATTTTTGTGAAGCTGTGGTTAATCAATAATGGATTACAATAGGTGACAAGGTATTTTGATTATTGTTTCCAGAAAAATGTAGAACAAAGCTGACTCGTTCACAATTCGAACCTAGATTGTATGAAGGATTAAGGATTTGTACGCATCTCTTTCCAGGCGCACTGAGCAATTATTCAAGCTAAGGGAAGCCATACGAAATATTAACCATGTACAGTAGGTTCTTGAAATGAACATTATATAATAAATTTTCATTATAAACATTTTTCTGATTTAAAACACTGTACCGTGATTGGCAAACACTTTAAATTATACTCACAGTGGAACACAATCGAAAACTAATCGGTTTTCAAAATTATTTTGTACTCTTGCGATTACTTTGGTAAAGATTTAACATTGTGTAATAGCCTGGATTTCATTTCACAGAAAAGTGCGCATAACTTGAACTGAAAATCTTAGGGAGAACGTACACTTGTTGACCTAGTGAACTGTGAATTTTTATAACATTGTATCACGATAAGTGTGTGTACATACATACATACATACATACATACATACATACATACATACATACGTACGTACGTACATACATACATACATCCATACATACGTACGTACATACATACATACATACATACATACATGCGTGGTAAGAAGCATGCTTTCTAACCACATGCTTCTGAGTTTAGTCCCACTGCGTGGCAAGTGTCTTCTACTATTGGTCCAGGTCGACCAACCCCTTGTCAGTGTATATGGTTAATATAAATTGAAAGAAGCCAGTCGTATCTACAAGGGGTTGCTGAAAAGTTCCAGTTTTAAGAGTATCGCGAAAGGCCTGGATGAACACCCAACCTTCCGAGTTCTTTTACAGAACTTAGAAAAACCCTTCACAGCGGTGCCCCAGCATGGTCGTCGTCCAAGAACTGACATGAGTAAATTTTTCTGAAGCATTTAATTTTACACAAGATTTATATGTTGTTGACATCATAAGAATTTTAAAAATTAGAGAAAGCATGAAATCTTCCTTTTTGGAAATGAGAAATTAGAAGAAATTAGAATTACCTTTTACTGATGATATCTGAAAAGAAACAGCAATTTTAGCAATTCATATTAAGCAACACTTTTCAGTGTGTTGTTCCCATTATGACCGCATTCCAATGAGTGAAAACAAGTAACCGATAAAGGGTATCATAAAATAATCTTAAAAGCTCTGAGGATATCGAAATACTTTGGTTGGTTAATTGTTAAGTCAGAAACGTGGTTGTATGAGATTAGGACAAACATGAAGTGTTACACCTGATTCTACTTTAAATGAACTCTTGAAATAATATTAATCATTTTGAATACTTCGACAAAACCAAAAACAGAAATTCCAACACAATTTTCTTTTGGTTTAGGCATTGAGCTTTATTTCTCTTCTATTATTGTTCAAGTGGGTACTGCCAATTTAGACTAAAATGTAATCGAAATTAAATAGAGTTTGCTTTTAAAAATTATTTGAATAGAAAATACACCACCCTAAAAATTCAGAGAAAATAAAATGAAAAACAGTATTCAAATGGATTGAAACACCTCTGGTTGTTGGGCGAAACAGTGAATAAAACGATGCAGGTGTTTGGACGTGTATACTCAAGCACTGCATTAATGGATATTGTATCGACACTTTTTGTCTAAGGTATGACATATGACTTTAAACTACGTACAGTAATGAAGCCTGTTTCCGGAGTTTCGGGATTGTGAGGTGCGTGGAACCACATCTTAACCCACTATTGTAGAAGTTCTACTCTGATCAGGAATAGTAGCACCTATCAGTGTCTCAGCTATTGGTTAATTAACATGTTACGTGAGAAGCTCGAAGCATAAACCTTCGCTACCTTGCAAAATGCTTGGAAAATGAAAAGGCTAGGGGAGAGATCCTTGACAGAAAATCAAGGAGTCGAGTACCTCAGGCAGTCAGGCGTCCCACTTGGCACCCTTCCGGCAGTGGTTCTCCAAGCCTGTCAGGCAATTTACATTGGAGAAGATCACTCCGATGTAAAGCCTACAGATTTATGGTCACCAATTTCTGCGACTGCAGTTCTTTAGACATGATCATGAAGATAGGTCCCAAAGAATAAATCCTAGTGAGTAAGCCCAGGGTTTCTAGGTCCACCTCTGCCCTACACATGTCTTGGAAGCTGTGTATTAAGGAATTACCGTACATTGCAACTAGAATATCTCTGTTTACCATCTTACTGTAGAATAGTGCTCCATTGTATCTTTTCCCTTTTATCTCAGCTACCAAAATATTTCTGATGAAAGTCATGTAGACATTTGTTATAGAATGTTCAAAAACAGGAGGCAAAAGGAAGCTGTGTTGCGAAACATAACCAAATTAACTTTCGGCGATTGAAAGTATCGAACAAGTAATTCGTATGGGTTCTCCGTAAATTCACATTCGATACTTAAACCTGTTGACACCTAAAATGAAAATAGCTTCATCTCTACTTAAATTATCCTCCTAAGAGACCCTGTATCACTAACTATTGAATTAATTCATGAATCAACGCTTGAGTCAACGAGTCAATGATATGTTCACAAATCTCAAACTTCCTATTTTAAAGTCATCTAAAACTAAAGCGTCCCATCAAAATTTCACCTGAATTTATGCTCTAAATACCAGTTTATGTATGACAAGGTAATGTTACAAATTTTTTTGCAATATTTTAAATTAATACAAACAAAGATTGTGTATTTCAACAGAAATATAGCAATGAAAGGGTTAAAATATACTCATTGTATAACTTTACATTTTAAATTTGTAAAACTGTACTAGAAAGTTATATGATAGATTTAACGTTGAAAAAGTATAATTGACTTAATAACGTTTGTAAAAAAAACTTACATTACTGGCTAGTATTAGCCTATTTACTGCTGTTCAATACTTTCTGAATAGACAAATTAGAACGTTTTAAATCTCAAGGATTTAGATATCTTTGAATAGTACCATAGAAAATAAAAACCTAACCTACTGAAATATATCGGTCTTGTTAAAAATGAATAGAACTACAAGGTTTTGTTTCATTGAAGCCGTTTCGAATTCTAGACTTAGAAAGATCTTCAACTGAGCCTGCAGCTTTAAATTCCTTGAGAGGCTTCACACGTGTTGGGGTGGTAGAGAGTGATCAAACTTAAAGTTTGTTTTTTCATGTTCTGAATTGATAGGATTGATGCGTGAGATTGTACATTTTTTAGATCAATGAATATTTTCTCGCTTGTTGATAATGACATTTTCTTAAAATATAAAAGCTACACACACACACATATATATGCGTGTGTATGTATTTTTATATGCATATATATATATATATATATGTATATACATATACATACATACACACGTATAAGTATGTACACACACATTTATAGCTTCTTATAGAAATTCGTGTCACAAAGATTCACTGATGCAGTTTCTATATAAAAAAAGCATATCCTCTACAATATGTATTGTTGGGCATATCCATCTCACTCGTTCGACATAAAACAACTTACACACACACACACACACACACACACACACACACACACACACACACATATATATATATATATATATATATATATATATATATATATATATAACGAAAAATGTAATAACGTAAAACATAGAAGACAATTTGCATCGTTTAAGGCCCTTCTAAATCACACAGTATATATATATATATATATATATATATATATATATATATATATATATATATATATATGCACCATGTAGGTACATACACATACATAAAACACACGCACAGATATAAATACACAGGCACACACACTCACACAAACGCACACGCATATATATATGTACATATACATATATATATATATATATATATATATATATATATATATAGAGAGAGAGAGAGAGAGAGAGAGAGAGAGAGAGAGATAGGATAGATAGATTGAGTGAGTGAGTTTTGAAATATGTGTGTATTGTATGTATTTATTCATATGTATATAAATTATATGCATGTAGACATATAAACGTGCTTGTATATGTGTACGTATGTGTATGATCCTGTGTGTTTTCATGCTTCCTCTTTTCCTTTGTTTTTTCCCTTTATCGAAATATTAAAAAAAAATCACATGAACTTGAAGTCGCTTAATTTCATGACATGGGAGAGAACAAGAGGCGGAAACTCGTGCAACATGTGCTGCAGTGAATGCTGCAGTACATCACGAACAACTAAAATAAGAATACGGAATACGGTTCAAATGAACGCAAACGTGTTTTAGTCGAAGATGCTAGTTTTATGTGTAAGGATATAACATTTCTTTGTTTGACTAAATTATTATCGTGTTACCAATAATAGCTTTACTAAATCAGTTGGAATTTGAATAAAATTTGTGAAAAGAATACAACAGTAACCCTTTTGATACTAAACCTGCCTTAGACCGCCCTTAGTTCTACAATACAAACTTCCTGTTTAAAAGTAATCTAAATTAAAATGTTTTCATCAAAATTTCATATTAACCCATTTTATGTCAACTTTCCTTGAACCACATATGGTTCTGTCATACAAATCTGTTTTAAAGTGATCTGAATTAAAAATTATTCTATCAAATTTTCATCCGTTAGATGATAACCCGCCTAAAACTGGTTTTGGTTCTTGTTATGTCCCAACGCTAATGATATCTAGCACCTTCGGATGACCTCTATTCAACCGCTACACAACTGCTACTCGACTGATGCTCAACACTCCTACCACGGCCAGATTACCTCTATTTATATGTCTTGAGAGATTTTACTTCTTCGCCTGGGGACGTCAACACAACAGTTCTATCATACAAGATTCATGTTTTAAAATAATCTAAATGAAAATCTTCCACCAAAATCTCATGTTAATTTATGTTCCCAACACCAGTGTATTACTGAAAGACATTTACTACTAAATTCCTCGCAAGTTTTAAAATTAATTGAAATAAAACCAATGCATTTCAACAGTCGCGGTCTCTCTCTCTGTGTCTATCTGCGTCTCTCTCTTTCTCTGTCTGTCTTCACTTCGACAGTGAGGGTTCAGAAAGGTGCTATAAGTGTACCTGTCGCAACTTTCCTATCCTATGAAGAATGTGTGATGGTTTTTCGTGCTAGAGTCTTGGTTTGCGGAGCAACCTAAAGGATGGATATCTTTATCGTAGGCTTGGTTTGTGCAAAGCCAACCCCCACTCCCGCCACCTTCAAACTCGTACTGGTATAGTGCAACAAGTAGCACGAAGCCAGTAGATATCAGAATGTAGGATTTACATGGAATGATCTTTTCTTAGAGGAGTAGTTAAAAAATCTAACGGGCTTCGTATACCCTGGAGCCGCTGGAGTGTTCTGAATGGCTTTCTTACGGAGGCAATTCTATGGCATGCTAATTAACACCTTGAAATAACCCCGGAAGCTGCTACAGGCCCGGATCGTAGAATGGTGATTAAGAGGTGGTTTCGTAACACTTCAAATCTCTGGAACTCCTTAACAAGTGCCTCGCTGACGGGTGCAGATTGAAGTTAAAATTCAATAATAATATGGAGATAAGTTTCAAATAAAATCACTGTACGGATTTAGTTTGTGCAACTTAGATCTGTATATGACAGAATTAACCTTTGAAAAATTTTCGTGAATTAATTTATTACAATTTTAAATACAATTATAGTGGAGGATAGTAATTTTCAACGTGTCCGGTGTCACTACGCATACAAAGTGGTTTTAAAAACATGTTTTACAGATAATTTTTTTTTTGTTATTGTTCAAAGAATCACTAAATTGTATTAATTAGAGTTACTTGCACGCCATCGATAGAGCGAGTTTTAATCGAATAAACAGTAGTCTTTAATTGTCCCCATAAAAGAATCCGAAAACATCATTAAATTTTTGAACCATCATAAACAATTATGATGGCTATTATAATTGACGATGGCAAAATCTTTACACTTATATATAAACTCACACACATACATATATACATACATATATATATATATATATATATATATATATATATGAATATATATGTAGGTCTGTATGCATATATATATCTATACAGCCGTGAATGTACTGTGTAATATATATATATATGTGCACATACATATAGATATATTTTTGTATGTATGTATATATGTATGTATATATATATATATATATATATATATATATATATATATATATATATATATATATATATATATATATATATATATATATGAGCGTATATATGTGTATCTTTCTTTTATCTTCTTTTATTTGTTTCTTTTACTTGCCATTAGACTGCAACCATACTGATGCACCGCCTTCAGGGATATTTACTTGAATGAATTCACTCCAGTACTGTTTCTCAGCCAGATAATTACTGTATCGGTCACTTAAGTTGAACACCAGTTGTCCAGCGTTAGTGGTGAACGAACATAAAAATGACACACACAAACACATACACGTATACAAATACACACATAGATATATAGACATATATAAATATATGATGGACTTTTTTCAGTTTCCGTCTACCAAATAAACTCATAAGGCTTTGATCGGCTTGAGGCTACAGTTGCCTATGTTTCTACACAGTAGGACTGAACCCGGAACCACGTGGTTGAGAAGCAAGCTTCTTACCTCACAGCAACGTCTGCGCCTACTGTATGTGTGTGTGTGTGTGTGTGTGTGTGTGTGTATGTGTGTGAGTTTATGTGTGTGTCTTTGTGTCTTTGTGTTTGCGTATATATATGTATATATATATGCATATATGTATATACATGTATGGATATATATGTACATATATGTATATATATGTATATATATATATATATATATATATATATATATATATATATATATATATATATACATATATATATATATACATATATATATATATATATGTATATGTGTATACATATATATATATATATATATATATATATATATATATATATATATATATATATATATATATGCATATACGTATGTATATGAATCAATATATATATACATACAATATGTACACACCTGTACTACCCAACATAATATTTATCAAAGATTATAAAAAGCATATCGAAGACCAGCTTAATGCGTATATTTTCAGACATTCATAAAATAGTTTACGTAAATAACGCTGTGACGTAGTTTCAATTTTGTTACCAAGCGTAAATATTTAATATAGAAGTTTACGAAACTTAGAAGATAAAATAATCACAAATTACTAGCACGATGTGTATTTGTAGAGCGACTCAGTAGGCAAGCTATCAATGATCTTCAGTTGCAACACGCATGTTCAATAAACAATATAATCACAGCAAGCAAAATCCGGAAGCTTTCTAATAAAATCTCGTGTCAATGTGAACATATATATATATATATATATATATATATATATATATATATATATATATATATATATATATATATATACATATATACATATATACATATATATGTATATATATAGACATATATATACACATACATATATATATATATATATATATATATATATATATATACACACACACACATGTAATATGCGCACATGTGTGTGTGTGTGTGCAATTATTTGTCTTAGAGCTTTGAGCGATGTGATGAAATACTATAGTCAAATGGAAAAGTCTGCAAAAAAAAAAAAGAATTGTATAAAAGACAAAAGAAGAGTTTTTGTTACATTAGGTTATAATGCTTTAACTGTGCTGACAGAGGAAGTAAAAATATTATTAGAAAGATAGATAGATAGATAGATAGATAGATAGATAGATAGATAGATAGATAGATAGATAGACAGACAGACAGACAGACAGACAGACAGACAGACAGACACATACATACATACACACATACATACATACATACATACATACATACATACAAACACACATACTTACATATCCATTAACAAGTCAAAATCTTTCTGTGTATTTCTGTCGCTTCTTCTACTAGTACGGTTAGTCAATGAAATATCTAAGAAGTCTTCTATTCTCCATTATATTCTTTCATTCTTATATTCTTTTGACATCGTATCATTTTGTTGCATTCATATAAACCACGTGTAACTGCACTGTCTCAATACCTGCTAAGTCACTCGATAGGATGGAGAATATACAACAGATTCAACTGTATATGTGTACGTTTACGTCTGTGTATGTGTGAGTATATAAGCATGCATACATACATTCATTCATACATACATACACACACACACATACATACATACATACATGCATACATGCATACATACAAGACACTTGCCCATGGTGCCACGTTGTGGTTCTGAACCTGAATCAATATGTGGGGCGAAGCTGGCTTCTTAACTGCAAAGCTGTGTCTACAATTATATATTCTATTATTCCTTTATTGGTTTCAGTTATTTGAGTGCGGCCATGCTGGAGGACCGCCTTGATGTTTAAAGCTGAGGCTAAGTTCAAATACTTTTAGTACCATACCTAGTGTACTTGTGCTGTTTTTCAAAAAGGGTTAAAAAAGTTCTTACATTATACAACATAGTACTTTATACTAAAAAAAAGATATAATAAATAACATACAGTTCTAAATCAAAGCTGGACCTCTTCCTGTCGAGATTCCCAGATGAACCTATCTCACGGCAAGAGGTGCAAACGAGGGTAACTACATCAAACTCCATTCTTCACCAAGTGCCACATATTGGAGGAGGCTCTCAGTAATAACAGTGTAGCAAAACGGCGGTGCATCAGCATGGCCGCAGCTCTGAGCAGAAGCTACAGAGAAAAGAAAACTTCTTAGTTTCCTTTAATTATTACCACAACAACTACAAGAATTACAACAACATCAATAGCAATAACAATTTCAGTAAGTATCAATCATAGAAG